>NC_092151.1:96656063-96856063 GCF_045791955.1 Oncorhynchus clarkii lewisi | reverse complement strand
ACCTCAGATTTCCCACTTCCTTTTTGGATTTCTTCTCAGGTTTCTGCCTGCCATATGGGTTCTGCTATACTCACAGACATCATTCAAACAGTTTTAGAAACTTCAGAGTGTTTTCTATCCAAATATACTAATAATATGCATATATTAGCAACTGGGACTGAGGAGCAGGCCGTTTACTCTGGGCACCTCTGGGCACCTTTCATCCAAGCAACTCAATACTGCCACTGCAGCCTTAAGAAATTAACCCATACACTACCCTAACCCATACACTACCCTAACTCATACACTACCCTAACCCTAACCCATACACTACCCTAACCCATACACTACTCTAATCCTAACCCATACACTACCCTAACCCATACACTACCCTAACCCATACACTACCCTAATCCTAACCCATACACTACCCTAATCCTAACCCATACACTACCCCAACCCATACACTACCCTAACCCATACACTACCCTAACCCATACACTACCCTAATCCTAACCCATACACTACCCTAATCCTAACCCATACACTACCCCAACCCATACACTACCCTAACCCATACACTACCCTAATCCTAACCCATACACTACCCTAATCCTTACCCATACACAGTGGAGGGTAGAGCAGCCTGGTGGACAGTCAGTCAGACACAGTGGAGGGTAGAGACAGTCAGTCAGACACAGTGGAGGGTAGAGACAGTCAGTCAGACACAGTGGAGGGTAGAGCTGCCTGGTGGACAGTCAGTCAGACACAGTGGAGGGTAGAGACAGTCAGTCAGACACAGTGGAGGGTAGAGACAGTCAGTCAGACACAGTGGAGGGTAGAACGCCACAGTAGTGTGTGAACGTGATAATGGCTGTCAAAAACAGCATCACTGAGACTCCAGCCACTGTCACACTCAGTCATGGCCCCCTTGTCAAGGGTAGTGTAGTGACAGGACTAGTAGTGGTAGTGACAGGAGTAGTAGTGGTAGTGACAGGACTAGTAGTGGTAGTGACAGGACTAGTAGTGGTAGACTAGTGACAGGACAAGTAGTGGTAGTATAGTGACAGGACTAGTAGTGGAAGTATAGTGACAGGACTAGTAGTGGTAGTGATAGGACTAGTAGTGGTAGTATAGCGACAGGACTAGTAGTGGTAGTGACAGGATTAGTAGTGGTAGTGATAGGACTAGTAGTGGTAGTATAGTGACAGGACTAGTAGTGGTAGTGACAGGACTAGTAGTGGTAGTATAGTGACAGGACTAGTAGTGGTAGTGACAGGACTAGTAGTGATAGGACTAGTAGTGGTAGTATAGTGACAGGACTAGTAGTGGTAGTGACAGGACTAGTAGTGGTAGTGATAGGACTAGTAGTGGTAGTATAGCAACAGGACTACTAGTGGTAGTGACAGGACTAGTAGTGGTAGTATAGTGACAGGACTAGTAGTGATAGGACTAGTAGTGATAGTATAGTGACAGGACTAGTAGTGGAAGTATAGTGACAGGACTAGTAGTGGTAGTATAGTGACAGGGCTAGTAGTGGTAGTATAGTGACAGGACTAGTAGTGGTAGTGATAGGACTAGTAGTGGTAGTATAGTGACAGGACTAGTAGTGGTAGTATTGTGACAGGACTAGTAGTGGTAGTGTAGTGACAGGACTAGTAGTGGTAGTGTAGTGACAGGACTAGTTGTGGTAGTGACAGGACTAGTAGTGGTAGTATAGTGACAGAACTAGTAGTGGTAGTGACTGGACTAGTAGTGGTAGTATAGTGACAGGACTAGTAGTGACATGACTAGTAGTGGTAGTATAGTGACAGGACTAGTAGTGGTAGTGACAGGACTAGTAGTGATAGGACTAGTAGTGGTAGTATAGTGACAGGACTAGTAGTGGTAGTGACTGGACTAGTAGTGGTAGTATAGTGACAGGACTAGTGGTGGTAGTATAGTGACAGGACTAGTAGTGGTAGTGACAGGACAAGTAGTGGTAGTATAGTGACAGGACTAGTAGTGGTAGTGACAGGACTAGTAGTGGTAGTATAGTGACAGGACTAGTGGTGGTAGTATAGTGACAGGACTAGTAGTGGTAGTGTAGTGACAGGACTAGTAGTGGTAGTGACAGGACTAGTAGTGGTAGTATAGTGACAGGACTAGTAGTGGTAGTGTAGTAACAGGACTAGTAGTGGTAGTGTAGTGACAGGACTAGTAGTGGTAGTGTAGTGACAGGACTAGTAGTGGTAGTGACAGGACTAGTAGTGGTAGTGACAGGACTAGTAGTGGTAGTGTATTGACAGGACTAGTAGTGGTAGTGACAGGACTAGTAGTGGCAGTATAGTGACAGGACTAGTAGTGGTAGTATAGCGACAGGACTAGTAGTGGTAGTGACAGGACTAGTAGTGGTAGTGTAGTGACAGGACTAGTAGTGGTAGTGTAGTGACAGGACTAGTAGTGGTAGTGACAGGACTAGTAGTGGTAGTATAGTGACAGGACTAGTAGTGGTAGTGTAGTAACAGGACTACTAGTGGTAGTGACAGGACTAGTAGTGGTAGTATAGTGACAGGACTAGTAGTGGTAGTGATAGGACTAGTAGTGATAGTATAGTGACAGGACTAGTAGTGGAAGTATAGTGACAGGACTAGTAGTGGTAGTATAGTGACAGGGCTAGTAGTGGTAGTATAGTGACAGGACTAGTAGTGGTAGTGATAGGACTAGTAGTGGTAGTATAGTGACAGGACTAGTAGTGGTAGTATTGTGACAGGACTAGTAGTGGTAGTGGTAGTGACAGGACTAGTAGTGGTAGTGATAGGACTAGTAGTGGTAGTATAGCAACAGGACTACTAGTGGTAGTGACAGGACTAGTAGTGGTAGTATAGTGACAGGACTAGTAGTGGTAGTGATAGGACTAGTAGTGATAGTATAGTGACAGGACTAGTAGTGGAAGTATAGTGACAGGACTAGTAGTGGTAGTATAGTGACAGGGCTAGTAGTGGTAGTATAGTGACAGGACTAGTAGTGGTAGTGATAGGACTAGTAGTGGTAGTATAGTGACAGGACTAGTAGTGGTAGTATTGTGACAGGACTAGTAGTGGTAGTGTAGTGACAGGACTAGTAGTGGTAGTGTAGTGACAGGACTAGTTGTGGTAGTGACAGGACTAGTAGTGGTAGTATAGTGACAGGACTAGTAGTGGTAGTGACTGGCCTAGTAGTGGTAGTATAGTGACAGGACTAGTAGTGACATGACTAGTAGTGGTAGTATAGTGACAGGACTAGTAGTGGTAGTGACAGGACTAGTAGTGATAGGACTAGTAGTGGTAGTATAGTGACAGGACTAGTAGTGGTAGTGACTGGACTAGTAGTGGTAGTATAGTGACAGGACTAGTGGTGGTAGTATAGTGACAGGACTAGTAGTGGTAGTGACAGGACAAGTAGTGGTAGTATAGTGACAGGACTAGTAGTGGTAGTGACAGGACTAGTAGTGGTAGTATAGTGACAGGACTAGTGGTGGTAGTATAGTGACAGGACTAGTAGTGGTAGTGTAGTGACAGGACTAGTAGTGGTAGTGACAGGACTAGTAGTGGTAGTATAGTGACAGGACTAGTAGTGGTAGTGTAGTAACAGGACTAGTAGTGGTAGTGTAGTGACAGGACTAGTAGTGGTAGTGTAGTGACAGGACTAGTAGTGGTAGTGACAGGACTAGTAGTGGTAGTGACAGGACTAGTAGTGGTAGTGTATTGACAGGACTAGTAGTGGTAGTGACAGGACTAGTAGTGGCAGTATAGTGACAGGACTAGTAGTGGTAGTATAGCGACAGGACTAGTAGTGGTAGTGACAGGACTAGTAGTGGTAGTGTAGTGACAGGACTAGTAGTGGTAGTGTAGTGACAGGACTAGTAGTGGTAGTGACAGGACTAGTAGTGGTAGTATAGTGACAGGACTAGTAGTGGTAGTGTAGTAACAGGACTAGTAGTGGTAGTATAGTGACAGGACTAGTAGTGGTAGTGTAGTGACAGGACTAGTAGTGGTAGTGACAGGACTAGTAGTGGTAGTGACAGGACTAGTAGTGGTAGTGTATTGACAGGACTAGTAGTGGTAGTGACAGGACTAGTAGTGGCAGTATAGTGACAGGACTAGTAGTGGTAGTATAGCGACAGGACTAGTAGTGGTAGTGACAGGACTAGTAGTGGTAGTGTAGTGACAGGACTAGTAGTGGTAGTGTAGTGACAGGACAAGTAGTGGTAGTATAGTGACAGGACTAGTAGTGGTAGTATAGTGACAGGACTAGTCATGGTAGTATAGTGACAGGACTAGTAGTGGTAGTGATAGGACTAGTAGTGGTAGTATAGTGACAGGACTAGTAGTGGTAGTGTAGTGACAGGACTAGTTGTGGTAGTGACAGGACTAGTAGTGGTGGTATAGTGACATGACTAGTAGTGGTAGTGTAGTGACAGGACTGGTAGTGGTACTGACAGGACTAGTAGTGGTAGTATAGTGACAGGACTAGTAGTGGTAGTGACAGGACTAGTAGTGGTAGTATAGTGACAGGACTAGTAGTGGTAGTATAGTGACAGGACTAGTAGTGGTAGTGTAGTGACAGGACTAGTAGTGGTAGTGTAGTGACATGACTAGTTGTGGTAGTGACAGGACTAGTAGTGGTAGTATAGTGACAGGACTAGTGGTGGTAGTATAGTGACAGGACTAGTAGTGGTAGTGAAAGGACTAGTAGTGGTAGTATAGTGACAGGACTAGTAGTGGTAGTGACAGGACTAGTAGTGGTAGTATAGTGACAGGACTAGTGGTGGTAGTATAGTGACAGGACTAGTAGTGGTAGTGTAGTGACAGGACTAGTAGTGGTAGTATAGTGACAGGACTAGTAGTGGTAGTGTAGTGACAGGACTAGTAGTGGTAGTGACAGGACTAGTAGTGATAGTATAGTGACAGGACTAGTAGTGGAAGTATAGTGACAGGACTAGTAGTGGTAGTATAGTGACAGGGCTAGTAGTGGTAGTATAGTGACAGGACTAGTAGTGGTAGTGATAGGACTAGTAGTGGTAGTATAGTGACAGGACTAGTAGTGGTAGTATTGTGACAGGACTAGTAGTGGTAGTGTAGTGACAGGACTAGTAGTGGTAGTGTAGTGACAGGACTAGTTGTGGTAGTGACAGGACTAGTAGTGGTAGTATAGTGACAGGACTAGTAGTGGTAGTGACTGGACTAGTAGTGGTAGTATAGTGACAGGACTAGTAGTGACATGACTAGTAGTGGTAGTATAGTGAAAGGACTAGTAGTGGTAGTGACAGGACTAGTAGTGATAGGACTAGTAGTGGTAGTATAGTGACAGGACTAGTAGTGGTAGTGACTGGACTAGTAGTGGTAGTATAGTGACAGGACTAGTGGTGGTAGTATAGTGACAGGACTAGTAGTGGTAGTGACAGGACAAGTAGTGGTAGTATAGTGACAGGACTAGTAGTGGTAGTGACAGGACTAGTAGTGGTAGTATAGTGACAGGACTAGTGGTGGTAGTGTAGTGACAGGACTAGTAGTGGTAGTGTAGTGACAGGACTAGTAGTGGTAGTGACAGGACTAGTAGTGGTAGTATAGTGACAGGACTAGTAGTGGTAGTGTAGTAACAGGACTAGTAGTGGTAGTATAGTGACAGGACTAGTAGTGGTAGTGATAGGACTAGTAGTGGTAGTATAGCGACAGGACTAGTAGTGGTAGTGACAGGATTAGTAGTGGTAGTGATAGGACTAGTAGTGGTAGTATAGTGACAGGACTAGTAGTGGTAGTGACAGGACTAGTAGTGGTAGTATAGTGACAGGACTAGTAGTGGTAGTGACAGGACTAGTAGTGATAGGACTAGTAGTGGTAGTATAGTGACAGGACTAGTAGTGGTAGTGACAGGACTAGTAGTGGTAGTGATAGGACTAGTAGTGGTAGTATAGCAACAGGACTACTAGTGGTAGTGACAGGACTAGTAGTGGTAGTATAGTGACAGGACTAGTAGTGATAGGACTAGTAGTGATAGTATAGTGACAGGACTAGTAGTGGAAGTATAGTGACAGGACTAGTAGTGGTAGTATAGTGACAGGGCTAGTAGTGGTAGTATAGTGACAGGACTAGTAGTGGTAGTGATAGGACTAGTAGTGGTAGTATAGTGACAGGACTAGTAGTGGTAGTATTGTGACAGGACTAGTAGTGGTAGTGTAGTGACAGGACTAGTAGTGGTAGTGTAGTGACAGGACTAGTTGTGGTAGTGACAGGACTAGTAGTGGTAGTATAGTGACAGAACTAGTAGTGGTAGTGACTGGACTAGTAGTGGTAGTATAGTGACAGGACTAGTAGTGACATGACTAGTAGTGGTAGTATAGTGACAGGACTAGTAGTGGTAGTGACAGGACTAGTAGTGATAGGACTAGTAGTGGTAGTATAGTGACAGGACTAGTAGTGGTAGTGACTGGACTAGTAGTGGTAGTATAGTGACAGGACTAGTGGTGGTAGTATAGTGACAGGACTAGTAGTGGTAGTGACAGGACAAGTAGTGGTAGTATAGTGACAGGACTAGTAGTGGTAGTGACAGGACTAGTAGTGGTAGTATAGTGACAGGACTAGTGGTGGTAGTATAGTGACAGGACTAGTAGTGGTAGTGTAGTGACAGGACTAGTAGTGGTAGTGACAGGACTAGTAGTGGTAGTATAGTGACAGGACTAGTAGTGGTAGTGTAGTAACAGGACTAGTAGTGGTAGTGTAGTGACAGGACTAGTAGTGGTAGTGTAGTGACAGGACTAGTAGTGGTAGTGACAGGACTAGTAGTGGTAGTGACAGGACTAGTAGTGGTAGTGTATTGACAGGACTAGTAGTGGTAGTGACAGGACTAGTAGTGGCAGTATAGTGACAGGACTAGTAGTGGTAGTATAGCGACAGGACTAGTAGTGGTAGTGACAGGACTAGTAGTGGTAGTGTAGTGACAGGACTAGTAGTGGTAGTGTAGTGACAGGACTAGTAGTGGTAGTGACAGGACTAGTAGTGGTAGTATAGTGACAGGACTAGTAGTGGTAGTGTAGTAACAGGACTACTAGTGGTAGTGACAGGACTAGTAGTGGTAGTATAGTGACAGGACTAGTAGTGGTAGTGATAGGACTAGTAGTGATAGTATAGTGACAGGACTAGTAGTGGAAGTATAGTGACAGGACTAGTAGTGGTAGTATAGTGACAGGGCTAGTAGTGGTAGTATAGTGACAGGACTAGTAGTGGTAGTGATAGGACTAGTAGTGGTAGTATAGTGACAGGACTAGTAGTGGTAGTATTGTGACAGGACTAGTAGTGGTAGTGGTAGTGACAGGACTAGTAGTGGTAGTGATAGGACTAGTAGTGGTAGTATAGCAACAGGACTACTAGTGGTAGTGACAGGACTAGTAGTGGTAGTATAGTGACAGGACTAGTAGTGGTAGTGATAGGACTAGTAGTGATAGTATAGTGACAGGACTAGTAGTGGAAGTATAGTGACAGGACTAGTAGTGGTAGTATAGTGACAGGGCTAGTAGTGGTAGTGACAGGACAAGTAGTGGTAGTATAGTGACAGGACTAGTAGTGGTAGTGACAGGACTAGTAGTGGTAGTATAGTGACAGGACTAGTGGTGGTAGTATAGTGACAGGACTAGTAGTGGTAGTGTAGTGACAGGACTAGTAGTGGTAGTGACAGGACTAGTAGTGGTAGTATAGTGACAGGACTAGTAGTGGTAGTGTAGTAACAGGACTAGTAGTGGTAGTGTAGTGACAGGACTAGTAGTGGTAGTGTAGTGACAGGACTAGTAGTGGTAGTGACAGGACTAGTAGTGGTAGTGAGTGACAGGACTAGTAGTGGTAGTGTATTGACAGGACTAGTAGTGGTAGTGACAGGACTAGTAGTGGCAGTATAGTGACAGGACTAGTAGTGGTAGTATAGCGACAGGACTAGTAGTGGTAGTGACAGGACTAGTAGTGGTAGTGTAGTGACAGGACTAGTAGTGGTAGTGTAGTGACAGGACTAGTAGTGGTAGTGACAGGACTAGTAGTGGTAGTATAGTGACAGGACTAGTAGTGGTAGTGTAGTAACAGGACTAGTAGTGGTAGTATAGTGACAGGACTAGTAGTGGTAGTGTAGTGACAGGACTAGTAGTGGTAGTGACAGGACTAGTAGTGGTAGTGACAGGACTAGTAGTGGTAGTGTATTGACAGGACTAGTAGTGGTAGTGACAGGACTAGTAGTGGCAGTATAGTGACAGGACTAGTAGTGGTAGTATAGCGACAGGACTAGTAGTGGTAGTGACAGGACTAGTAGTGGTAGTGTAGTGACAGGACTAGTAGTGGTAGTGTAGTGACAGGACAAGTAGTGGTAGTATAGTGACAGGACTAGTAGTGGTAGTATAGTGACAGGACTAGTCATGGTAGTATAGTGACAGGACTAGTAGTGGTAGTGATAGGACTAGTAGTGGTAGTATAGTGACAGGACTAGTAGTGGTAGTGTAGTGACAGGACTAGTTGTGGTAGTGACAGGACTAGTAGTGGTGGTATAGTGACATGACTAGTAGTGGTAGTGTAGTGACAGGACTGGTAGTGGTACTGACAGGACTAGTAGTGGTAGTATAGTGACAGGACTAGTAGTGGTAGTGACAGGACTAGTAGTGGTAGTATAGTGACAGGACTAGTAGTGGTAGTATAGTGACAGGACTAGTAGTGGTAGTGTAGTGACAGGACTAGTAGTGGTAGTGTAGTGACATGACTAGTTGTGGTAGTGACAGGACTAGTAGTGGTAGTATAGTGACAGGACTAGTGGTGGTAGTATAGTGACAGGACTAGTAGTGGTAGTGAAAGGACTAGTAGTGGTAGTATAGTGACAGGACTAGTAGTGACAGGACTAGTAGTGGTAGTATAGTGACAGGACTAGTGGTGGTAGTATAGTGACAGGACTAGTAGTGGTAGTGTAGTGACAGGACTAGTAGTGGTAGTATAGTGACAGGACTAGTAGTGGTAGTGTAGTGACAGGACTAGTAGTGGTAGTGACAGGACTAGTAGTGATAGTATAGTGACAGGACTAGTAGTGGAAGTATAGTGACAGGACTAGTAGTGGTAGTATAGTGACAGGGCTAGTAGTGGTAGTATAGTGACAGGACTAGTAGTGGTAGTGATAGGACTAGTAGTGGTAGTATAGTGACAGGACTAGTAGTGGTAGTATTGTGACAGGACTAGTAGTGGTAGTGTAGTGACAGGACTAGTAGTGGTAGTGTAGTGACAGGACTAGTTGTGGTAGTGACAGGACTAGTAGTGGTAGTGACTGGACTAGTAGTGGTAGTATAGTGACAGGACTAGTAGTGACATGACTAGTAGTGGTAGTATAGTGAAAGGACTAGTAGTGGTAGTGACAGGACTAGTAGTGATAGGACTAGTAGTGGTAGTATAGTGACAGGACTAGTAGTGGTAGTGACTGGACTAGTAGTGGTAGTATAGTGACAGGACTAGTGGTGGTAGTATAGTGACAGGACTAGTAGTGGTAGTGACAGGACAAGTAGTGGTAGTATAGTGACAGGACTAGTAGTGGTAGTGACAGGACTAGTAGTGGTAGTATAGTGACAGGACTAGTGGTGGTAGTGTAGTGACAGGACTAGTAGTGGTAGTGTAGTGACAGGACTAGTAGTGGTAGTGACAGGACTAGTAGTGGTAATATAGTGACAGGACTAGTAGTGGTAGTGTAGTAACAGGACTAGTAGTGGTAGTATAGTGACAGGACTAGTAGTGGTAGTGTAGTGACAGGACTAGTAGTGGTAGTGACAGGACTAGTAGTGGTAGTGACAGGACTAGTAGTGGTAGTGTATTGACAGGACTAGTAGTGGTAGTGACAGGACTAGTAGTGGCAGTATAGTGACAGGACTAGTAGTGGTAGTATAGCGACAGGACTAGTAGTGGTAGTGACAGGACTAGTAGTGGTAGTGTAGTGACAGGACTAGTAGTGGTAGTGTAGTGACAGGACAAGTAGTGGTAGTATAGTGACAGGACTAGTAGTGGTAGTATAGTGACAGGACTAGTCGTGGTAGTATAGTGACAGGACTAGTAGTGGTAGTGATAGGACTAGTAGTGGTAGTATAGTGACAGGACTAGTAGTGGTAGTGTAGTGACAGGACTAGTTGTGGTAGTGACAGGACTAGTAGTGGTGGTATAGTGACATGACTAGTAGTGGTAGTGTAGTGACAGGACTGGTAGTGGTACTGACAGGACTAGTAGTGGTAGTATAGTGACAGGACTAGTAGTGGTAGTATAGTGACAGGACTAGTAGTGGTAGTGTAGTGACAGGACTAGTAGTGGTAGTGTAGTGACATGACTAGTTGTGGTAGTGACAGGACTAGTAGTGGTAGTATAGTGACAGGACTAGTGGTGGTAGTATAGTGACAGGACTAGTAGTGGTAGTGAAAGGACTAGTAGTGGTAGTATAGTGACAGGACTAGTAGTGGTAGTGACAGGACTAGTAGTGGTAGTATAGTGACAGGACTAGTGGTGGTAGTATAGTGACAGGACTAGTAGTGGTAGTGTAGTGACAGGACTAGTAGTGGTAGTATAGTAACAGGACTAGTAGTGGTAGTATAGTGACAGGACTAGTGGTGGTAGAGACAGGACTAGTAGTGGTAGTAACAGGACTAGTAGTGGTAGTATAGTTACAGGACTAGTATTGGTAGTTTAGTTACAGGACGAGTGTGGTAGTATAGTTACAGGACTAGTATTGGTAGTATAGTTACAGGACTAGTATTGGTAGTATAGTTACAGGACTAGTGGTGGTAGTGACAGGACTAGTAGTGGTAGTAACAGGACTAGTTGTGGTAGTATAGTTACAGGACTAGTAGTGGTAGTATAGTGACAGGACTAGTGGTGGTAGTATAGTGACAGGACTAGTAGTGGTAGTGTAGTGACAGGACTAGTAGTGGTAGTGACATGACTAGTAGTGGTAGTATAGTGACAGGACTAGTAGTGGTAGTATAGTGACAGGACTAGTAGAGGTAGTAACAGGACTAGTAGTGGTAGTATAGTGACAGGACTAGTAGTGGTAGTGTAGTGACAGGACTAGTAGAGGTAGTGACAGGACTAGTAGTGGTAGTATAGTGACAGGACTAGTTGTGGTAGTATAGTTACAGGACTAGTAGTGGTAGTATAGTGACAGGACTAGTGGTGGTAGTATAGTGACAGGACTAGTAGTGGTAGTGTAGTGACAGGACTAGTAGTGGTAGTGACATGACTAGTAGTGGTAGTATAGTGACAGGACTAGTAGTGGTAGTGACAGGACTGGTAGTGGTAGTATAGTTACAGGACTAGTATTGGTAGTATAGTTACAGGACTAGTATTGGTAGTATAGTTACAGGACTAGTGGTGGTAGTGACAGGACTAGTAGTGGTAGTAACAGGACTAGTTGTGGTAGTATAGTTACACGACTAGTAGTGGTAGTATAGTGACAGGACTAGTGGTGGTAGTATAGTGACAGGACTAGTAGTGGTAGTGACAGGACTAGTTGTGGTAGTGACAGGACTAGTAGTGGTAGTATAGTGACAGGACTAGTAGTGGTAGTGTAGTAACAGGACTAGTAGTGGTAGTGTAGTGACAGGACTAGTAGTGGTAGTATAGTGACAGGACTAGTAGCGGTAGTATAGTGACAGGACTAGTAGTGGTAGTATAGTAACAGGACTAGTAGTGGTAGTATAGTGACAGGACTAGTGGTGGTAGTAACAGGACTAGTTGTGGTAGTATAGTTACAGGACTAGTATTGGTAGTATAGTTACAGGACTAGTGTGGTAGTATAGTTACAGGACTAGTATTGGTAGTATAGTTACAGGACTAGTATTGGTAGTATAGTTACAGGACTAGTGGTGGTAGTGACAGGACTAGTAGTGGTAGTAACAGGACTAGTTGTGGTAGTATAGTTACAGGACTAGTGGTGGTAGTATAGTTACAGGACTAGTGGTGGTAGTATAGTTACAGGACTAGTGGTGGTAGTATAGTTACAGGACTAGTAGTGGTAGTATAGTTACAGGAGTAGTAGTGGTAGTAACAGGACTAGTAGTGGTAGTATAGTGACAGGACTAGTAGTGGTAGTATAGTGACAGGACTAGTAGAGGTAGTAACAGGACTAGTAGTGGTAGTATAGTGACAGGACTAGTAGTGGTAGTGTAGTGACAGGACTAGTAGAGGTAGTGACAGGACTAGTAGTGGTAGTATAGTGACAGGACTAGTAGTGGTAGTGTAGTGACAGGACTAGTAGAGGTAGTGACAGGACTAGTAGTGGTAGTATAGTGACAGGACTAGTAGTGGTAGTAACAGGACTAGTAGTGGTAGTATAGTGACAGGACTAGTAGTGATAGTATAGTGACAGGACTAGTAGTGGTAGTAACTGGACTAGTTGTGGTGGTGTAGTGACTGGACAGGTGCCTCTCAGGTTCTCTCAGGGGCCCAACACAGTAATGACTTGAAACAGCTTCACAGCTTGAGTTAGATGAGTTATACAGGCCAGATGAGGCTCTGAGCACATCCATCACCGTGTCTGCTGGTTATCAACAACAACAGACCTACCGCTGCCTCATACAAACCGGACAGCAGATCATCTGAAAACAGCAACACAGGGAGAAGACCAACTAACAGGATGCTCTGAGTGAACATTCTATTTCGTTCAGTCAAAACATCTAGATGTTGATAGACCTGTCAGTACTTTTCAGTGACATGTATTATTGTGTGTTTGCGTTCCCTAGAGCTGAGGCATGAAATCCGTGTATGGAGGCAGACGGCCCAGCGTATTAGCCCGGCCAGCAGAGAGGAGACAGCTGTCAAGTGTCTACTGATGCAGAAGGTTCTCAACCTGGAGAGCGTGCTCCGCAAGCAACTCAAAACCTTCCAGAGGTACAGACAGGGCTTTCTGGGCAACTCAATACCTTCCACTGACAGACAGGGCTTTCTAATCAACTCAAAACCTTCCAGAGGTACAGACAGGGCTTTCTGGGCAACTCAAACCCTTCCAGTGACAGACAGGGCTTTCTAATCAACTCAAAACCTTCCAGACGTACAGACAGGGCTTCCTAATCAACTCAAAACCTTCCAGAGGTACAGACCAGGCTTTCTAATCAACTCAAAACCTTCCAGAGGTACAGACAGGGCTTTCTGGGCAATTCAAAACCTTCCAGTGACAGACAGGGCTTTCTAAGAAACTCAATCCCTTCCAGATGTACAGACAGGGCTTTCTAGGAAACTCAATCCCTTCCAGAGGTACAGACATGGCTTTCTAGGAAACTCAAAACCTTCCAGAGTTACAGACAGGGCTTTCTAGGCTACTCAAACCCTTCCAGTGGTACAGGCAGGGCTTTCTAAGCAATAGCGTGCCCAGGTACACTGTACTAACTGAGTGGATGGTTAATTAAAAGCAGATTTGACTTTCATTCATTTTGTCACGTAGTCTCATTAAAATAAAATAAATATTTTCAAAGAGAGAGAAGTTTGATGGATCAGAGGATCTGTCTGTCTCTCTGTCTCTCTCTCTCTCTCTCTCTCTCTCTCTCTCTCTCTCCCTCTCTCTCTGCCTCTCTTTCTTTCTCTCTCTCTCTCTCTCTCTTCCCCCCCTCTCTCTCTCTCTCTGTCTCTCTCTCCCCCCCCCCCCTCTCTCTCTCTCTGTCTCTCTCTTCCCCCCCCCTCTCTCTCTCTCTGTCTCTCTGTTCCCCCCCTCTCTCTCTCTCTCTTTTTTTTAAAATTAATTTCAATTTGCTTTATTGGCATGACGTAACAATGTACATATTGCCAAAGCTTTACTTTGGATATTTATAATATGAAAATAATAAGAATCAAAATGGTCAACGGGACAACAGTAACAACAATAACCAAGGGTCACAATAACCAGACATTGGACAATAACAATACTGTCACCAGAGAGGTCTTTGAAACCTTGAATAAGGGTTTCAAATAAGGCGAAATTACACACTCTAATTGTTTTATATTTTTTACATTTTGTCAGGAAATGCAGCTCTATCTCAGGTTGCTGTGGTGCAGTGGTTGTACAGCCTTTCCTCTACAGGGAGCCAGGTTCTGCTGTGGTGCAGTGGTTGTACAGCCTTTCCTCTACAGGGAGCCAGGTTCTGCTGTGGTGCAGTGGTTGCACAGCCTTTCCTCTACAGGGAGCCAGGTTCTGCTGTGGTGCAGTGGTTGTACAGCCTTTCCTCTACAGGGAGCCAGGTTCTGCTGTTGTGCAGTGGTTGCACAGCCTTTCCTCTACAGGGAGCCATGTTCTGCTGTTGTGCAGTGGTTGCACAGCCTTTCCTCTACAGGGAGCCAGGTTCTGCTGTGGTGCAGTGGTTGCACAGCCTTTCCTCTACAGGGAGCCAGGTTCTGCTGTGGTGCAGTGGTTGCACAGCCTTTCCTCTACAGGGAGCCATGTTCTGCTGTTGTGCAGTGGTTGTACAGCCTTTCCTCTACAGGGAGCCAGGTTCTGCTGTGGTGCAGTGGTTGCACAGCCTTTCCTCTACAGGGAGCCATGTTCTGCTGTTGTGCAGTGGTTGTACAGCCTTTCCTCTACAGGGAGACAGGTTCTGCAGTGGTGCAGTGGTTGCACAGCCTTTCCTCTACAGGGAGCCATGTTCTGCTGTTGTGCAGTGGTTGCACAGCCTTTCCTCTACAGGGAGACAGGTTTCCCTGTGTCTACCCTTCTCAATGGCAAGGCTGTGCTCACTGAGCCTGTACTTCGTCAAGGTTTTTCTAAGGCTTTGATCAGTAACCATGGTCAAATATTTAGCCACGGTGTTCTGTCGATTTAGGGCCAGATAGCACTGCATTTTGCTTTGTGTTTGTGTTTCCCAATAAGTAATGTAGTTTTGTTTTGACTGTGATGTAATTTGGTTTATCCTGATTGATTGGAAGTTCTGGTCCTGAGGCTTCAGTGTGTTAGTACATGTTTTAGTACATTTGTGTGTTAGAAACATATTTACCTCTCTGTCTCTGTCTCTGTGTCTGTCTGTCTGTCTGTCTGTCTGTCTGTCTGTATTTCTTTCTTTCTTTCTTTCTTTTCCAGACAGATTTCTCAGGAAGATAAGAACTGGGAGAATAACATTCAGGAGTTGCATAAAAAGGTAACATAACAGTCACTAAATCATATAATCTATATGTCTATATCTATATCAAATGGAGCCACTCCATAATCTACCATGAGTGCTCAGTTTCGATTAGATCTGGTCACTGAGGCGCACGGACGGACGCACGCACACACACACACACAAGAATACTGAAAAGTACTGACAGGTCTATCAACATCTAGATGTTTTGACTGAACGAAATAGTATGTTCACTCAGAGCATCCTGTTAGTTGGTCTTCTCCCTGTGTTGCTGTTTTTAGATGATCTGCTGTCCGGTTTGTATGAGGCAGCGGTAGGTCTGTTGTTGTTGATAACCAGTAGACACGGTGATGGATGTGCTCAGAGCCTCATCTGGCCTGTATAACTCATCTAACTCAAGCTGTGAAGCTGTTTCAAGTCATTACTGTGTTGGGCCCCTGAGAGAACCTGAGAGGCACCTGTCCAGTCACTACACCACCACAACTAGTCCAGTTACTACCACTACTAGTCCTGTCACTATACTACCACTACTAGTCCTGTCACTATACTACCACTACTAGTCCTGTCACTATACTACCACTACTAGTCCTGTCACTACACTACCACTACTAGTCCTGTCACTACCACCACTAGTCCAGTTACTACCACTACTAGTCCTGTCACTATACTACCACTACTAGTCCTGTCACTATACTACCACTACTAGTCCTGTCACTATACTACCACTACTAGTCCTGTCACTAAACTACCACTACTAGTCCTGTCACTATACTACCACTACTAGTCCTGTTACTACCACTACTAGTCCTGTCACTATACTACCACTACTAGTCCTGTCACTATACTACCACAACTAGTCCTGTCACTATACTACCACTACTAGTCCTGTTACTACCACTACTAGTCCTGTCTCTATACTACCACTACTAGTCCTGTCACTACACCACCACAACTAGTCCAGTTACTACCACTACTAGTCCTGTCACTATACTACCATTACTAGTCATGTTACTACCACTACTAGTCCTGTCACTATACAACCACTACTAGTCCTGTAACTATACTACCACCACTAGTCCTGTAACAACTAGTCCAGTTACTACCACTACTAGTCCTGTCACTATACTACCACTACTAGTCCTGTCACTACCTCTACTAGTCCTGTCACTACACTACCACTACTAGTCCTGTCACTACCACTACTAGTCCTGTCACTATACTACCACTACTAGTCATGTCACTATACAACCACTACTAGTCCAGTCACTACACCACCACAACTAGTCCAGTTACTACCACTACTAGTCCTGTCACTATACTACCACTACTAGTCCTGTTACTACCACTACTAGTCCTGCCACTATACAACCACTACTAGTCCTGTAACTATACTACCACCACTAGTCCTGTAACTATACTACCATCACTAGTCCTGTAACTATACTACCACTACTAGTCCTGTAACTATACTCCCACAACTAGTCATGTTACTACCACTACTAGTCCTGTCACTACCACCACTAGTCCTGTAACTATACTACCACTACTAGTCCTGTAACTATACTACCACTACTAGTCCTGTCACTATACTACCACTACTAGTCCTGTTACTACCACTACTAGTCCTGTCACTATACTACCACTACTAGTCTTGTCACTATACTACCACTACTAGTCCTGTTACTACCACTACTAGTCCTGTCACTACACTACCACTACTAGTCCTGTCACTACCACTACTAGTCCTGTCACTACCACAACTAGTCCTGTTACTACCACTACTAGTCCTGTCACTATACTACCACTACTAGTCACTATACTACCACTACTAGTCCTGTCAC
Source organism: Oncorhynchus clarkii lewisi (assembly GCF_045791955.1). Taxonomy (NCBI): domain Eukaryota; kingdom Metazoa; phylum Chordata; class Actinopteri; order Salmoniformes; family Salmonidae; genus Oncorhynchus; species Oncorhynchus clarkii. Next base: position 96,839,152 of record NC_092151.1, on the reverse strand, counting down.
TACCACTACTAGTCCTGTCACTATACTACCACCACTAGTCCAGTTACTACCACTACTAGTCCTGTCACTATACTACCACCAATAGTCCTGTTACTACCACTACTAGTCCAGTTACTATACTACCACTACTAGTCCTGTTACTACACCACCACAACTAGTCCTGCCACTATACTACCACCACTAGTCCAGTTACTACCACCACTAGTCCTGTCACTATACTACCACCACTAGTCCTGTTACTACCACCACTAGTCCAGTTACTACCACCACTAGTCCAGTTACTACCACCACTAGTCCTGTTACTACCACCACTAGTCCAGCTACTACCACTACTAGTCCAGTTACTACCACCACTAGTCCAGTTACTACCACTACTAGTCCTGTCACTATACTACCACCACTAGTCCAGTTACTACCACTACTAGTCCAGTTACTCCCACCACTAGTCCAGTTACTACCACCACTAGTCCTGTTACTACCACCACTAGTCCAGTTACTACCACTACTAGTCCTGTCACTATACTACCACCACTAGTCCAGTTACTACCACCACTAGTCCAGTTACTACCACTACTAGTCCAGTTACTACCACTACTAGTCCTGTCACTATACTACCACCACTAGTCCTGTTACTACCACTACTAGTCCTGTTACCACCACAACTAGTCCAGTTACTACCACTACTAGTCCTGTCACTATACTGCCACTACTAGTCCTGTTACTACACCACCACAACTAGTCCAGTTACTACCACTACTAGTCCTGTCACTATACTACCACTACTAGTCCTGTTACTACCACTACTAGTCCTGTCACTACCACCACTAGTCCAGTTACTACCACTACTAGTCCTGTCACCACCACAACGAGTCCAGTTACTACCAGTACTAGTCCTATAACTACTACTATTACAGACAGCGTCCAAATAAAATGTATTCTTCTTCTCTCCTAACAGAACAGAATAACACTCTTCTTCTCTCCTAACAGAACAGAATAACACTCTTCTTCTCTCCTAACAGAACAGAATAACACTCTTCTTCTCTCCTAACAGAACAGAATAACACTCTTCTTCTCTCCTAACAGAACAGAATACCACTCTTCTTCTCTCCTAACAGAACAGAATAACACTCTTCTTCTCTCCTAACAGAACAGAATAACACTCTTCTTCTCTCCTAACAGAACAGAATAACACTCTTCTTGTCTCCTAACATAACAGAATAACACTCTTCTTCTCTCCTAACAGAACAGAATAACACTCTTCTTGTCTCCTAACAGAACAGAATAACACTCTTCTTCTCTCCTAACAGAACAGAATAACACTCTTCTTCTCTCCTAACAGAACAGAATAACACTCTTCTTCTCTCCTAACAGAACAGAATACCACTCTTCTTCTCTCCTAACAGAACAGAATAACACTCTTCTTCTCTCCTAACAGAACAGAATAACACTCTTCTTCTCTCCTAACAGAACAGAATAACACTCTTCTTCTCTCCTAACAGAACAGAATAACAGACCGAGTACTCCTGGTGAAGTGTATATCTGTGCTGGGGGTCGTCATCTTCATGTTCTTCCTGAACTCCTTTGTTCCCAGCATTCATCTGGAGCTGGGTAAGCTGCTGTAATGTCTCTTTAAAACACTGGTACGCGTCCCTAAAGACAACCTATTCTCTGTGAAGTGCACTACTTTGGGCCCTGGTCAAAAAGTAATACACTACATAATGGTGAATAGGATGCCATTTTAGATACAGCCTGGTAACGAATGACTAAGAAGAAGTGTGTTGTTTTCACTGGCTTGACGACTAGTTGTATGTTCTGTTACTATAGTAATGTAATTATACATGGTTGTATGTTCTGTTACTATAGTAACGTAATTATACATGGTCGTAGGTTCTGTTACTATAGTAACGTAATTATACATGGTTGTAGGTTCTGTTACTATAGTAATGTAATTATACATGGCTGTAGGTTCTGTTACTATAGTAATGTAATTATACATGGTTGTAGGTTCTGTAACTATAGTAACGTAATTGTACATGGTTGTAGGTTCTGTTACTATAGTAACGTAATTGTACATGGTTGTAGGTTCTGTTACTATAGTAATGTAATTATACATGTTTGTTGGTTCTGTTACTATAGTAATGTAATTATACATGTTTGTTGGTTCTGTTACTATAGCAATGTAATTATTCAACACAGCTTCCTCCCTATCAGAACATCTTAATAAACCCAGACTACAGGCCCTGTTAAAACCTGATACTACCAATAGTTCAATAAGCCTTGACTATAGGTCTTGTTAAAACCTGATACTACCAACAGTTCAATAAGCCCTGACTATAGGCCCTGTTAAAACCTGATACTACCAACAGTTCAATAAGCCCTGACTACAGGCCCTGTTAAAACCTGATACTACCAACAGTTCAATAAGCCCTGACTATAGGCCCTGTTAAAACCTGATACTACCAACAGTTCAATAAGCCCTGACTATAGGCCCTGTTAAAACCTGATACTACCAACAGTTCAATAAGCCCTGACTATAGGCCCTGTTAAAACCTGATACTACCAACAGTTCAATAAGCCCTGACTATAGGCCCTGTTAAAACCTGATACTACCAACAGTTCAATAAGCCCTGACTATAGGCCCTGTGAGAACCTGATACTACCAACAGTTCAATAAGCCCTGCCCATAGGCCCTGTTAAAAACTGATACTACCAACAGTTCTATAAGCCCTGACTATAGGCCCTGTTAAAACCTGATACTACCAACAGTTCAATAAGCCCTGACTATAGGCCCTGTTAAAACCTGATACTACCAACAGTTCAATAAGCCCTGACTATAGGCCCTGTTAAAACCTGATACTACCAACAGTTCAATAAGCCCTGACTATAGGCCCTGTTAAAACCTGATACTACCAACAGTTCAATAAGCCCTGACTATAGGCTCTGTTAAAACCTGATACTACCAACAGTTCAATAAGCCCTGACTATAGGCCCTGTTAAAACCTGATACTACCAACAGTTCAATAAGCCCTGACCAAATGCCCTGTTAAAACCTGATACTACCAACAGTTCAATAAGCCCTGACTATAGGCCCTGTTAAAACCTGATACTACCAACAGTTCAATAAGCCCTGACTATAGGCCCTGTGAGAACCTGATACTACCAACAGTTCAATAAGCCCTGCCCATAGGCCCTGTTAAAACCTGATACTACCAACAGTTCAATAAGCCCTGACTATAGGCCCTGTTAAAACCTGATACTACCAACAGTTCAATAAGCCCTGACTATAGGCCCTGTTAAAACCTGATACTACCAACAGTTCAATAAGCCCTGACTATAGGCCCTGTTAAAACCTGATACTACCAACAGTTCAATAAGCCCTGACAACAGGCCCTGTTAAAACCTGATACTACCAACAGTTCAATAAACCCTGACTACAGGCCCTGTTAAAACGTGATACTACCAACAGTTCAATAAGCCCTGACTATAGGCCCTGTGAGAATCTGATACTACCAACAGTTCAATAAGCCCTGACTATAGGCCCTGTTAAAACCTGATACTACCAACAGTTCAATAAGCCCTGACTATAGGCCCTGTTAAAACCTGATACTACCAACAGTTCAATAAGCCCTGACTATAGGCCCTGTTAAAACCTGATACTACCAACAGTTCAATAAGCCCTGACTATAGGCCCTGTTAAAACCTGATACTACCAACAGTTCAATAAGCCCTGACTATAGGCCCTGTTAAAACCTGATACTACCAACAGTTCAATAAGCCCTGACTATAGGCCCTGTGAGAACCTGATACTACCAACAGTTCAATAAGCCCTGACTATAGGCCCTGTGAGAACCTGATACTACCAACAGTTCAATAAGCCCTGCCCATAGGCCCTGTTAAAACCTGATACTACCAACAGTTCAATAAGCCCTGACTATAGGCCCTGTTAAAACCTGATACTACCAACAGTTCAATAAGCCCTGACTATAGGCCCTGTTAAAACCTGATACTACCAACAGTTCAATAAGCCCTGACTACAGGCCCTGTTAAAACCTGATACTACCAACAGTTCAATAAGCCCTGACTACAGGCCCTGTTAAAACCTGATACTACCAACAGTTCAATAATCCCTGACTATAGGCCCTGTGAGAATCTGATACTACCAACAGTTCAATAAGCCCTGACTATAGGCCCTGTTAAAACCTGATACTACCAACAGTTCAATAAGCCCTGACTATAGGCCCTGTTAAAACCTGATACTACCAACAGTTCAATAAGCCCTGACTACAGGCCCTGTTAAAACCTGATACTACCAACAGTTCAATAACTGTTGAGTACACAACCTATTCACTCCCAGAAGAGGTTTTGGAAATTGAGCATCATTATATTTTCATTAGGTTGACACAGAAACATTTAATTTGGCTTTATAATAATGATCCGCTCACTTAGTTGTATTTTTTTATTTAACTAGGCAAGTCAGTTAAGATCAAATTCTTATTTACAACGACGGCCTACCAAAAGGCCTCCTGCGGGGACGAAGGCCTGGGATTAAAAATGTAAAAAATAAATATAGGACAAAACACACATCACGACAAGAGAGACACCACAACACTACATAAAGAGAGACACCACAACACTACATAAAGAGAGACACCACAACACTACATAAAGAGAGACACCACAACACTACATAGAGAGAGACCTAAGACAACAACATGGTAGCAACACAGCATGGTAGCAACACAACATGATAACAACACGGTAGCATCACAACATGACAACAACATGGTAGCAACACGGTAGCATCACAACATGACAACAACATGGTAGCAACACAACATGGTAGCAACACAACATGGTAGCAGCACAAACCATGGCACAAACATTATTGTGCCCAGACAACAACACAAAGGGTAAGAAGGTAGAGACAACAATACATCACACAAAGCAGCCACAACTGTCAGTAAGAGTCCATGATTGAGTCTTTGAATGAAGAGATGGAGATAAAACTGTCCAGTTTGAGTGTTTGTTGCAGCTCGTTAATCACTATGATGGGAATGTGTCTGTGGATACATAGATGTTTCTCACGTCGTGGGAATATAGGCCAGCCATTTCCATTGATAGGCCTAAATGTTGTCTCACTCACTATGTGAGTAACTATAGAAAACAACCCGAGTCTCACTCTGTGAGTAACTATAGAAAACAACCTGAGTCTCACTCTGTGAGTAACTATAGAAAACAACCTGAGTCTCACTCTGTGAGTAACTATAGAAAACAACCTGAGTCTCACTCTGTGAGTAACTATAGAAAACAACCTGAGTCTCACTCTGTGAGTAACTATAGAAAACAACCTGAGTCTCACTCTGTGAGTAACTATAGAAAACAACCTGAGTCTCACTCTGTGAGTAACTATAGAAAACAACCTGAGTCTCACTCTGTGAGTAACTATAGAAAACAACCTGAGTCTCACTCTGTGAGTAACTATAGAAAACAACCTGAGTCTCACTCTGTGAGTAACTATAGAAAACAACCTGAGTCTCACTCTGTGAGTAACTATAGAAAACAACCTGAGTCTCACTCTGTGAGTAACTATAGAAAACAACCTGAGTCTCACTCTGTGAGTAACTATAGAAAACAACCTGAGTCTCACTCTGTGAGTAACTATAGAAAACAACCTGAGTCTCACTCTGTGAGTAACTATAGAAAACAACCTGAGTCTCACTCTGTGAGTAACTATAGAAAACAACCTGAGTCTCACTCTGTGAGTAACTATAGAAAACAACCTGAGTCTCACTCTGTGAGTAACTATAGAAAACAACCTGAGTCTCACTCTGTGAGTAACTATAGAAAACAACCTGAGTCTCACTCTGTGAGTAACTATAGAAAACAACCTGAGTCTCACTCTGTGAGTAACTATAGAAAACAACCTGAGTCTCACTCTGTGAGTAACTATAGAAAACAACCTGAGTCTCACTCTGTGAGTAACTATAGAAAACAACCTGAGTCTCACTCTGTGAGTAACTATAGAAAACAACCTGAGTCTCACTCTGTGAGTAACTATAGAAAACAACCTGAGTCTCACTCTGTGAGTAACTATAGAAAACAACCTGAGTCTCACTCTGTGAGTAACTATAGAAAACAACCTGAGTCTCACTCTGTGAGTAACTATAGAAAACAACCTGAGTCTCACTCTGTGAGTAACTATAGAAAACAACCTGAGTCTCACTCTGTGAGTAACTATAGAAAACAACCTGAGTCTCACTCTGTGAGTAACTATAGAAAACAACCTGAGTCTCACTCTGTGAGTAACTATAGAAAACAACCTGAGTCTCACTCTGTGAGTAACTATAGAAAACAACCTGAGTCTCACTCTGTGAGTAACTATAGAAAACAACCTGAGTCTCACTCTGTGAGTAACTATAGAAAACAACCTGAGTCTCACTCTGTGAGTAACTATAGAAAACAACCTGAGTCTCACTCTGTGAGTAACTATAGAAAACAACCTGAGTCTCACTCTGTGAGTAACTATAGAAAACAACCTGAGTCTCACTCTGTGAGTAACTATAGAAAACAACCTGAGTCTCACTCTGTGAGTAACTATAGAAAACAACCTGAGTCTCACTCTGTGAGTAACTATAGAAAACAACCTGAGTCTCACTCTGTGAGTAACTATAGAAAACAACCTGAGTCTCACTCTGTGAGTAACTATAGAAAACAACCTGAGTCTCACTCTGTGAGTAACTATAGAAAACAACCTGAGTCTCACTCTGTGAGTAACTATAGAAAACAACCTGAGTCTCACTCTGTGAGTAACTATAGAAAACAACCTGAGTCTCACTCTGTGAGTAACTATAGAAAACAACCTGAGTCTCACTCTGTGAGTAACTATAGAAAACAACCTGAGTCTCACTCTGTGAGTAACTATAGAAAACAACCTGAGTCTCACTCTGTGAGTAACTATAGAAAACAACCTGAGTCTCACTCTGTGAGTAACTATAGAAAACAACCTGAGTCTCACTCTGTGAGTAACTATAGAAAACAACCTGAGTCTCACTCTGTGAGTAACTATAGAAAACAACCTGAGTCTCACTCTGTGAGTAACTATAGAAAACAACCTGAGTCTCACTCTGTGAGTAACTATAGAAAACAACCTGAGTCTCACTCTGTGAGTAACTATAGAAAACAACCTGAGTCTCACTCTGTGAGTAACTATAGAAAACAACCTGAGTCTCACTCTGTGAGTAACTATAGAAAACAACCTGAGTCTCACTCTGTGAGTAACTATAGAAAACAACCTGAGTCTCACTCTGTGAGTAACTATAGAAAACAACCTGAGTCTCACTCTGTGAGTAACTATAGAAAACAACCTGAGTCTCACTCTGTGAGTAACTATAGAAAAGGGAGGAGAGGTTGCTTCTGTTATAGAGAGGAGAGGTTGCTTCTGTTATGAGAGGAGAGGTTGCTTCTGTTATAGAGAGGAGAGGTTGCTTCTGTTATAGAGAGGAGAGGTTGCTTCTGTTATGAGAGGAGAGGTTGCTTCTGTTATAGAGAGGAGAGGTTGTTTCTGTTATGAGAGGAGAGGTTGTTTCTGTTATAGAGAGGAGAGAGAAGATGAGAGGTTGTTTTGTTCCTTTACCTTACACAGGTTAATGTGGAACTAAACTCAGATACTCTATATCTTCCTGGCTGGGCCAAGTAGAATCCTGTCATACTCTATATCTTCCTGGCTGGGCCATGTAGCATCCTGTCATACTCTATATCTTCCTGGCTGGGCCAAGTAGAATCCTGTCATACTCTATATCTTCCTGGCTGGGCCAAGTAGCATCCTGTCATACTCTATATCTTCCTGGCTGGGCCATGTAGCATCCTGTCATACTCTATATCTTCCTGGCTGGGCCAAGTAGCATCCTGTCATACTCTATATCTTCCTGGCTGGGCCAAGTAGCATCCTGTCATACTCTATATCTTCCTGGCTGGGCCAAGTAGCATCCTGTCATACTCTATATCTTCCTGGCTGGGCCAAGTAGAATCCTGTCATACTCTATATCTTCCTGGCTGGGCCAAGTAGCATCCTGTCATACGCTTTGTTCTGCTGCGAATCAACCACTAACACAACAACAACAATAATATCATGTCAATATCAATATCAATATCATATCAGGTTATATACAGGGTGTTACGGTACAGAGTCAATGTGGAGGCTATATACAGGGGGTACCGATACAGAGTCAATGTGGAGGCTATATACAGGGGGTACCGGTACAGAGTCAATGTGGAGGCTATATACAGGGTGTTACGGTACAGAGTCAATGTGGAGGCTATATACAGGGGGTACAGATACAGAGTCAATGTGGAGGCTATATACAGGGGGTACCGATACAGAGTCAATATGGAGGCTATATACAGGGTGTTACGGTACAGAGTCAATGTGGAGGCGATATACAGGGTGTTACGGTACAGAGTCAATGTGGAGGCGATATACAGGGTGTTACGGTACAGAGTCAATGTGGAGGCTATATACAGGGTGTTATGGTACAGAGTCAATGTGGAGGCTATATACAGGGTATTACGGTACAGAGTCAATGTGGAGGCTATATACAGGGTATTACGGTACAGAGTCAATGTGGAGGCTATATACAGGGGGTACCGATACAGAGTGTGGAGGCTATATACAGGGTGTTACGGTACAGTAATGTGGAGGCTATATACAGGGGGTACCAGTACAGAGTCAATGTGGAGGCTATATACAGGGGGTGGGTCAATGTGGAGGCTATATACATGGGGTACCGATACAGAGTCAATGTGGAGGCTATATACATGGGTGTTGTGGAGGCTATATACAGGGTGTTACGGTACAGAGTCAATGTGGAGGCTATATACAGGGGGTACCGATACAGAGTCAATGTGGAGGCTATATACAGGGGGTACCGATACAGAGTCAATGTGGAGGCTATATACAGGGGGTACCGGTACAGAGTCAATGTGGAGGCTATATACAGGGGGTACCGGTACAGAGTCAATGTGGAGGCTATATACAGGGGGTACCGGTACAGAGTCAATGTGGAGGCTATAAACAGGGTATTACGGTACAGAGTCAATGTGGAGGCTATATACAGGGGGTACCGATACAGAGTCAATGTGGAGGCTATATACAGGGGGTACCGATACAGAGTCAATGTGGAGGCTATATACAGGGGGTACCGGTACAGAGTCAATGTGGAGGCTATATACAGGGGGTACCGGTACAGAGTCAATGTGGAGGCTATATACAGGGGGTACCGGTACAGAGTCAATGTGGAGGCTATATACAGGGTGTTATGGTACAGAGTCAATGTGGAGGCTATATACAGGGTATTACGGTACAGAGTCAATGTGGAGGCTATATACAGGGTATTACGGTACAGAGTCAATGTGGAGGCTATATACAGGGGGTACCGATACAGAGTCAATGTGGAGGCTATATACAGGGTGTTACGGTACAGAGTCAATGTGGAGGCTATATACAGGGGGTACCAGTACAGAGTCAATGTGGAGGCTATATACAGGGGGTACCGATACAGAGTCAATGTGGAGGCTATATACATGGGGTACCGATACAGAGTCAATGTGGAGGCTATATACATGGGGTACCAATACAGAGTCAATGTGGAGGCTATATACAGGGTGTTACGGTACAGAGTCAATGTGGAGGCTATATACAGGGGGTACCGATACAGAGTCAATGTGGAGGCTATATACAGGGGGTACCGATACAGAGTCAATGTGGAGGCTATATACAGGGGGTACCGGTACAGAGTCAATGTGGAGGCTATATACAGGGGGTACCGGTACAGAGTCAATGTGGAGGCTATATACAGGGGGTACCGGTACAGAGTCAATGTGGAGGCTATAAACAGGGTATTACGGTACAGAGTCAATGTGGAGGCTATATACAGGGGGTACCGATACAGAGTCAATATGGAGGCTATATACAGGGGGTACCGGTACAGAGTCAATGTGGAGGCTATATACAGGGGGCACCGGTACAGAGTCAATGTGGAGGCTATATACAGGGGGTACCGGTACAGAGTCAATGTGGAGGCTATATACAGGGGGTACCGGTACAGAGTCAATGTGGAGGCTATATACAGGGGGTACCGGTACAGAGTCAATGTGGAGGCTATATACAGGGGGTACCGGTACAGAGTCAATGTGGAGGCTATATACAGGGGGTACCGTTACAGAGTCAATGTGGAGGCTATATACAGGGGGTACCGGTACAGAGTCAATGTGGAGGCTATATACAGGGGGTACCGATACAGAGTCAATGTGGAGGCTATCTTAGTAATTGAGGTAATTAATTATGTAGCTAGAGTTATTAAACTAGCAGCAGTGTGTGTGTTTGATTAACTGTTCAGGATTATTTTGGCTCGGGAGTAGAAGCTGTTTAGATGCATTTTGGACTTAGACCTAGACTCCTCTCTAACAGCTAGTTTTAAACCAGCCTATCAAAACCCTTTCAGATCGTCTCTAACAGCTAGTTTTAAACCAGCCTATCAAAACCCTTTTAGATCGTCTCTAACAGCTGGTTTTAAACCAGCCTATCAAAACCCTTTCAGATCGTCTCTAACAGCTGGTTTTAAACCAGCCTATCAAAACCCTTTCAGATCGTCTCTAACAGCTGGTTTTAAACCAGCCTATCAAAACCCTTTTAGATCATCTCTAACAGCTGGTTTTAAACCAGCCTATCAAAACCCTTTCAGATCGTCTCTAACAGCTGGTTTTAAACCAGCCTATCAAAACCCTGTTAGATCATCTCTAACAGCTGGTTTTAAACCAGCCTATCAAAACCCTTTCAGATCGTCTCTAACAGCTGGTTTTAAACCAGCCTATCAAAACCCTTTTAGATCGTCTCTAACAGCTGGTTTTAAACCAGCCTATCAAAACCCTTTCAGATCGTCTCTAACAGCTGGTTTTGAACCAGCCTATCAAAACCCTTTTAGATCATCTCTAACAGCTGGTTTTGAACCAGCCTATCAAATCCCTTTTAGATCATCTCTAACAGCTGGTTTTAAACCAGCCTATCAAAACCCTTTTAGATCATCTCTAACAGCTGGTTTTGAACCAGCCTATCAAAACCCTTTCAGATCGTCTCTAACAGCTGGTTTTAAACCAGCCTATCAAAACCCTTTTAGATCGTCTCTAAGAGCTGGTTTTGAACCAGCCTATCAAAACCCTTTTAGATCGTCTCTAACAGCTGGTTTTAAACCAGCCTATCAAAACCCTTTCAGATCGTCTCTAACAGCTGGTTTTAAACCAGCCTATCAAAACCCTTTTAGATCATCTCTAACAGCTGGTTTTAAACCAGCCTATCAAAACCCTTTTAGATCGTCTCTAACAGCTGGTTTTAAACCAGCCTATCAAAACCCTTTTAAATCATCTCTAACAGCTGGTTTTGAACCAGCCTATCAAAACCCTTTTAGATCATCTCTAACAGCTGGTTTTAAACCAGCCTATCAAAACCCTTTCAGATCGTCTCTAACAGCTGGTTTTAAACCAGCCTATCAAAACCCTTTTAGATCGTCTCTAACAGCTGGTTTTAAACCAGCCTATCAAAACCCTTTCAGATCGTCTCTAACAGCTGGTTTTAATCCAGCCTATCAAAATCCTTTTAGATCATCTCTAACAGCTGGTTTTAAACCAGCCTATCAAAACCCTTTTAGATCATCTCTAACAGCTGGTTTTAAACCAGCCTATCAAAACCCTGTTAGATCGTCTCTAAGAGCTGGTTTTGAACCAGCCTATCAAAACCCTTTCAGATCGTCTCTAACAGCTGGTTTTAAACCAGCCTATCAAAACCCTTTTAGATCGTCTCTAACAGCTGGTTTTAAACCAGCCTATCAAAACCCTTTCAGATCGTCTCTAACAGCTGGTTTTGAACCAGCCTATCAAAACCCTTTTAGATCATCTCTAACAGCTGGTTTTGAACCAGCCTATCAAAACCCTTTTAGATCATCTCTAACAGCTGGTTTTAAACCAGCCTATCAAAACCCTTTTAGATCATCTCTAACAGCTGGTTTTGAACCAGCCTATCAAAACCCTTTCAGATCGTCTCTAACAGCTGGTTTTAAACCAGCCTATCAAAACCCTTTTAGATCGTCTCTAAGAGCTGGTTTTGAACCAGCCTATCAAAACCCTTTTAGATCGTCTCTAACAGCTGGTTTTAAACCAGCCTATCAAAACCCTTTTAGATCATCTCTAACAGCTGGTTTTAAACCAGCCTATCAAAACCTTTTTAGATCGTCTCTAACAGCTGGTTTTAAACCAGCCTATCAAAACCCTTTTAAATCATCTCTAACAGCTGGTTTTGAACCAGCCTATCAAAACCCTTTTAGATCATCTCTAACAGCTGGTTTTAAACCAGCCTATCAAAACCCTTTCAGATCGTCTCTAACAGCTGGTTTTAAACCAGCCTATCAAAACCCTTTTAGATCGTCTCTAACAGCTGGTTTTAAACCAGCCTATCAAAACCCTTTCAGATCGTCTCTAACAGCTGGTTTTAATCCAGCCTATCAAAATCCTTTTAGATCATCTCTAACAGCTGGTTTTAAACCAGCCTATCAAAACCCTTTTAGATCATCTCTAACAGCTGGTTTTAAACCAGCCTATCAAAACCCTGTTAGATCGTCTCTAAGAGCTGGTTTTGAACCAGCCTATCAAAACCCTTTCAGATCGTCTCTAACAGCTGGTTTTAAACCAGCCTATCAAAACCCTTTCAGATCGTCTCTAACAGCTGGTTTTAAACCAGCCTATCAAAACCCTTTCAGATCGTCTCTAACAGCTGGTTTTAAACCAGCCTATCAAAACCCTTTTAGATCATCTCTAACAGCTGGTTTTAAACCAGCCTATCAAAACCCTTTCAGATCGTCTCTAACAGCTGGTTTTAAACCAGCCTATCAAAACCCTTTTAGATCGTCTCTAACAGCTGGTTTTGAACCAGCCTATCAAAACCCTTTTAGATCATCTCTAAGAGCTGGTTTTATACCAGCCTATCAAAACCTCTCCATATCCTCTCTACGAGCTGGTAAGATGAAACTCTCACCAACACGATGGTGTTCTCTGATTTGCTTTGCGTCTTGGTACTCGTCTGTAGTCGGTACAGCTGATCTGCCAACTTCTGTCTGTGAAGTACAAACAATTTGGGCTACACATTAATAGGGTTTAGACTCATGGATTAAACCAGTCGATCAAGATCTATGCTCTCTAATAGCAGGTTTTAAACCAGCTGTAACAATGATGCTGGGATTTATGATGCAGATGGTGACTTTAATGATAATATCGAGCACAGAGCGATAACTAAACAAGAGCAGCGTCTGGACATGAACACAGATCCAATAGTGCTTGATGAGAGATGCTTGGGAGTGATGGGATGATGGGATGATAGGAGTGATGGTATGATGGTATGATGGGATGATAGGAGTGATGGGATGATGGGATGATAGGAGTGATGGGATGATGGGAGGATAGGAGTGATGGGATGATGGGAGGATAGGAGTGATGGGATGATGGGATGATAAGAGTGATGTAAGATGGGGTGATGGGATGATAGGAGTGATGTTATGATGAGATGATAGGAGTGATGGGATGATGGGGTGATGGGATGATAGGAGTGATGGTGTGATGGGATGATAGGAGTGATGGGAGTGATGGGATGATAGGAGTGATGAGATGATGGGATGATAGGAGTGATGGTGTGATGGGAGTGATGGGGTGATGGGATGATGGGATGATAGGAGTGATGGTGTGATGGGAGTGATGGGGTGATGGGATGATGGTGATGGGATGATAGGAGTGATGGGATGATGGTGATGGGATGATAGGAGTGATGGGATGATGGGGTGATGGGATGATGGGAGTGATGGGGTGATGGTATGATGGGATGATGGGATTGATGGGATGATGGGATGATGGGATGATAGGTGGGGTGATGGGATGATGGGGTGATGGGGCGCAGGTTTGCTGTAATGAGGGTTGTCAGGTATGTGTAATGATTGGTTGTCAGGTTTGCTATAATGAGGGTTGTCAGGTTTGCTGTAATGAGGGTTGTCAGGTGTTCGTAATGATGGTTGCCAGGTGTTCGTAATGATGGTTGCCAGGTGTGCGTAATTATGGGTGGTCAGGTGTGTGTAATGATTGGTTGTCAGGTGTGTGTAATAATTGGTTGTCAGGTGTGTGTAATGATTGGTTGTCAGGTGTGTGTAATAATTGGTTGTCAGGTATGTGTAATGATTGGTTGTCAGGTATGTGTAAGGATTGGTTGTCAGGTGTGTGTAATGATTGGTTGTCAGGACTGGTGGTTAGTAAACCGGAGACATCGAGCGCCGGAGTCGAATGTCGCTGGCCAGGGGGACGGCCCCGAGGGCGAGGAACAGACCAGTCTGGATGGCGAAGGTGGAAATCTCAGATTATGTTGGGATCTAGAATGTCATCTATGGGAACCCAACAGCGCTCCTCTGGACCTTAACCCTCCCAGTCCACCAGGTACTGGGCCGATCCCCATGACGTTGGCAGTCTAGGAGGGATCTGACGGCATAGCCATGGCTTCCCTCGATGTCCAGGGGAGGCGGAGGGGTCTCTTGGGGGACGGCAACAGCTAGAGGACCAGGAATCACCGGCCTGAGGAGGGAAACATGGAAAGAGGTTTTGATCTGGTAGTTGGTGGGGAGTTGTAATTGATCCTCTCCACCTGCCCGTTGGACTGAGGCCGGTATCCGGATGTGGAGACCAGAGAGGTAGGGAGACCAGAGAGAGGTAGGGAGACCAGAGAGAGGAATACAATTTAGAGAGTCTGCCCACAACAACCATAAATGTAGTGAAACCATCAGAAGCAGGGAGATCAGTAACAACATCTATGGACAGATGGGACCAAGGCCGCTGAGGCACGGGAAGGGAAAGGAATTTTTACCCTGCTGGAACGTGCCGGGGAGATTTGGTTGGGCACATACGAAGCAAGAGTTGACATAGTGGGTGATGTCCTGCGCCAAGTTGGGCCAGCAGTACTTTTGAATTGAATGGTGCGGGTGATATCTGGGTGTCCAGCGGCGAGGGAACAACCGATCGATCCCTTACCCCTGTGGGGATGTAGATGCGCTCCTGAGAGCAGGTAGCAGGCGCGGGTTCCATCTCCAGAGGCTGACAGATGTTTGCGTCCCAAAGCACGGGGGCAACGATTCGGGAGGGCTGAATGATGGGCGCACTCAGGACAGAAACCTCTCCCGAATCGTGGAGACGGGACAGGGCATCGGCTTGATGTTGATGTTCTTTGATCCTGGGCGATATGACATGGTGAAGTAGAATCAAGGGAAGAAAAGGGCCCACCTTGCTTGGTGCAGGTTCAACCGCCTCGCTGTCCGTATGTACTCCAGGTTCCCATGATCGATGAGGATGATAAATGGTCCCTTGGCGCCCTCCAGCCAGTGTCTCCATTCCTCTATTTCCAACTTCACCGCCAGGAGCTCCAGGTCGCCGACGTCCTAGTTCCGCCCTGATGGAGACAGTTTCCTTGATTAGTTTGCACACGGATAACATTTTAGTGGTTCGGAAACAGGACGGCCCCCACGCCCACTTCTGAGGTGTCCACCTCCACTACGAAGGGCACGAAGGGATCTGGGTGTTTCAGCAACGGGGCGGAGGTGAAACAGCCCTTTTGTAACCGGACGGCCTCATTGGCTGCAGGACTCCACACCAACTTACGGGGATCGCCCTTGAGGTGAGAGGAGAGGGGAGCTAAGGAGAGGGAGAGAGGTGATAGGAGAGGCGATGGAGCTGAAGTTTTTAACGAAGCGGCGGTATAAGTTGGCAAACCCCCTAAACACGTTGTAGCCCCTGTACAGTGGTTGGGACAAGCCATGACCGTTCCCCTCCCTCCCTCACTCCCCTCTCCCTCTCCCACTCCCTAGCTCCCCTCTCCCTCTCCCTAGCTCCCCTCTCCCGCTCCCTAGCTCCCCTCTCCTCACTCCATCCCCTCTCCTCACTCCCCTCTCCCTCTCCTTAGCTCCCCTCTCCCTAGCTCCCCTCTCCTCACTCCATCCCCTCTCCTCACTCCCCTCTCCCTCTCCCTAGCTCCCCTCTCCTCACTCCATCCCCTCTCCTTCTCCCTAGCTCCCCTCTCCTCACTCCATCCCCTGTCCTCACTCCCCTCTCCCTCTCCCTAGCTCCCCTCTTCTCACTCATCCCCTCTCCCAAGCTCCCCTCTTCTCACTCATCCCCTCTCCCAAGCTCCCCTCTCCTCACTCATCCCCTCTCCCAAGCTCCCCTCTTCTCATTCATCCCCTCTCCCAAGCTCCCCTCTCTTCACTCCATCCCCTCTCCCTAGCTCCCCTCTCCTCACTCCATCCCCTCTCCTCACTCCCCTCTCCCTCTCCCTAGCTCCCCTCTCCTCACTCCATCCCCTCTCCTTCTCCCTAGCTCCCCTCTCCTCACTCCATCCCCTGTCCTCACTCCCCTCTCCCTCTCCCTAGCTCCCCTCTTCTCACTCATCCCCTCTCCCAAGCTCCCCTCTTCTCACTCATCCCCTCTCCCAAGCTCCCCTCTCCTCACTCATCCCCTCTCCCAAGCTCCCCTCTTCTCATTCATCCCCTCTCCCAAGCTCCCCTCTCTTCACTCCATCCCCTCTCCCTCGCTCCCCTCTCATCACTCCATTCCCTCTCTCTCTCTCCCCTCTTCTCACTCATCCCCTCTCCCAAGCTCCCATCTTCTCAATCATCCCCTCTCCCAAGCTCCCCTCTCCTCACTCCATCCCCTCTCCCTCTCCCTAGCTCTCCTCTCATCACTCCATTCCCTCTCTCTCTCTCCCCTCTCCTCACTCCATCCCCTCACCCTCTCCATCCCCGCTCCCTCCCTCGCTCCCCTCTCCTCTCTCCTCTCTCCCTCTCCCTTTCTCCCCTCTCCCCTCTCCTCTCTCCCTCTCCACTCCCCTCACTCCATCCCATCTCCCTCTATCTCTCTCTCCCTCACTCCTCTCTCCTCACCTCATCCTCTCTCCCTTGCTCCGCTCCGCTCTCCCCTTCTCCCTCTCTCCTCACTCCATCCTCTCTCCCTCGCTCCGCTCTCCCCTTCTCCCTCTCTCTCTCTCTCCCTCGCTCCCCTCTCCTCACTCCATCGCCTTTCCCTCTCTCATCAGCAGTGAAATGATTTCCCAGAGGCAATTACCAGAGCTCACCTGTTTAATCAAATACAGTATATCTTGAAGTGAATGCAGCATACTTTCTCCCTCCCTCTTCTCCCGCTTCTCTCTCTCTCTCTCTCCCTCTCTGTCTCTCCCTCTCTCTCCCTCTGTGTCTCTCTCTCTCTCTCTCTCTCTCTCTCTCTCTCTCTCTCTCTCTCTCTCTCTCTCTCTCTCTTTCTACCTCCCTTTTCCTCCCAAAGACAAGGTTTAATTCAGAGGATTACCTTAATGCTGTGGTTGTGATGTGTGTTAGAGTGGGATGCTTTGGTAATGAACCCACCAAGCCTGACCAGAAACATTATCCATCAGCCCCTACCTGGATACACTCAACTCAATCAGATTATTGGACAATAAGGCAGAGCACGCTTTGATGGGCATCAATACCTCTGGCTGTCTCTCTCACACAAATGCATGCACACGCACACGCGCACGCACACACGCACGCACGCACGCACGACACACACGCACGCACGCACGCACACGCACACAGTTTATCTATGTGGTGAGTCACCTTGTTTGATTCTCCTCAGAGAAGTCTCTCTTCGTGTCAGCTTTTAAAATGGCTGCCCAGATTCCCCTATTTATCACCCTGACCTGCAAGGGAGGAACGGCCAAAGACCTGGGAATGTTAATAGATAGTAAACTCCTGGATCGTGCAGTTAGTCTGTCACAGTCTATGTACCGTTTCTATAGTACAAACATCTATTTTGACATTTGAAGTCCTAGGGGGGAGCGATAAACATCATTCTGTTTCTCAAAGCCAGTCAGTGTTGTCTGTCTATGGCACACTGGAACACATAAAGGTTAACAGACAGGTGTAATGTTTTGTTAGATTACGACAGATTCAATCATCTGGGCCAATAAGATAAATATAATATAATAATATCAATATAATATAATAATATCAATATAATAATATAAATATAATATAATAATATAAATATAATATAATAATATCAATATAATATAATAATATAAATATAATATAATAATATCAATATAATATAATAATATAAATATAATATAATAATATCAATATAATATAATAATATAAATATAATATAATAATATCAATATAATATAATAATATCAATATAATATAATAATATCAATATAATATAATAATATAAATATAATATAATAATATAAATATAATAATATAAATATAATATAATAATATAAATATAATATAATAATATCAATATAATATAATAATATAAATATAATATAATAATATAAATATAATATAATAATATCAATATAATATAATAATATAAATATAATATAATAATATAAATATAATAATATAAATATAATATAATAATATAAATATAATATAATAATATCAATATAATATAATAATATAAATATAATATAATAATATAAATATAATAATATAAATATAATATAATAATATAAATATAATATAATAATATCAATATAATATAATAATATAAATATAATATAATAATATAAATATAATATAATAATATAAATATAATATAATAATATAAATATAATATAATAATATCAATATAATATAATAATATAAATATAATATAATAATATCAATATAATATAATAATATAAATATAATATAATAATATCAATATAATATAATAATATAAATATAATATAATTATATCAATATAATATAATAATATAATATAATAATATAAATATAATAATATAAATATAATATAATAATATAAATATAATATAATAATATCAATATAATATAATAATATAAATATAATATAATAATATAAATATAATATAATAATATAAATATAATATAATAATATCAATATAATATAATAATATAAATATAATATAATAATATCAATATAATAATATAAATATAATATAATAATATAAATATAATATAATAATATCAATATAATATAATAATATAAATATAATATAATAATATAAATATAATAATATAAATATAATATAATAATATAAATATAATATAATAATATCAATATAATATAATAATATAAATATAATATAATAATATAAATATAATATAATAATATCAATATAATATAATAATATAATTATATAAATATAACAATATAATATAATAATATTATATTATAAATATAATAATATAATATAATAATATAAATATAATAATATAAATATAATAATATAAATATAATATAATAATATAATATAATAATATAATAATATAATAATATAATAATATAAATATAATAATAAAATATAATAATATAATAATATAAATATAATAATATAAATATAATATAATAATATCAATATAATATAATAATATAATTATATAAATATAATAATATAATATAATAATATTATATTATAAATATAATAATATAATATAATAATATAAATATAATAATATAAATATAATAATATAAATATAATATAATAATATAATATAATAATATAATAATATAAATATAATAATATAAATATAATATAATATAATAATATAATAATATGAATATAATAATATAATAATATAAATATAATAATAAAATATAATAATATAATAATATAATATAATAATATAAATATAATAATATAATATAATAATATAATAATATCAATATAATATAATAATATCAATATAATATAATAATATAAATATAATATAATAATATCAATATAAAATAATTATATCAATATACTATAATAATATAATTATATAAATATAATAATATAATATAATAATATTATATTATAAATATAATAATATAATATAATAATATAAATATAATAATATAAATATAATATAATAATATAAATATAATATAATAATATAATAATATCAATATAATATAATAATATAAATATAATAATATAATATAATAATATCAATATAATATAATAATATAATATTATAAATATAATAATATAATATAATAATATAATATTATAAATATAATAATATAAATATAATAATATAAATATAATAATATAATATAATAATATAATAATATAATATTATAAATATAATAATATAATATAATAATATAATATAATAATATAATAATATAATAATATAAATATAATAATATAATATAATAATATAATAATATAATAATATAATATAATAATATCAATATAATATAATAATATCAATATAATATAATAATATAAATATAATATAATAATATAAAGGTTGTGTCCCCCAAATGGCAGGTCCTTATATAGTCCACTACTTCTGACCAGGGCTCATAGTGTCATTTGGGATGTAAACTGGACTACTTCTGACCAGGGCTCATAGTGTGTCATTTGGGATGTAAACTGGACTACTTCTGACCAGGGCTCATAGTGTGTCATTTGGGACACAAACTGGACTACTTCTGACCAGGGCTCATAGTGTGTCATTTGGGACACAAACTGGACTACTTCTGACCAGGGCTCATAGTGTGTCATTTGGGACACAAACTGGACTACTTATGACCAGGGCTCATAGTGTGTCATTTGGGACACAAACTGGACTACTTCTGACCGGGGCTCATAGTGTGTCATTTGGGATGTAAACTGGACTACTTCTGACCAGGGCTCATAGTGTGTCATTTGGGATGTAAACTGGACTACTTCTGACCGGGGCTCATAGTGTGACATTTGGGATGTAAACTGGACTACTTCTGACCGGGGCTCATAGTGTGTCATTTGGGATTTAAACTGGACTACTTCTGACCAGGGCTCATAGTGTGTCATTTGGGACACAAACTGGACTACTTCTGACCAGGGCTCATAGTGTGTCATTTGGGACACAAACTGGGCTACTTCTGACCAGGGCTCATAGTGTGTCATTTGGGATGTAAACTGGACTACTTCTGACCGGGGCTCATAGTGTGTCATTTGGGACACAAACTGGACTACTTCTGACCAGGGCTCATAGTGTGTCATTTGGGACACAAACTGGACTACTTCTGACCAGGGCTCATAGTGTGTCATTTGGGACACAAACTGGACTACTTCTGACCAGGGCTCATAGTGTGTCATTTGGGACACAAACTGGACTACTTCTGACCAGGGCTCATAGTGTGTCATTTGGGACACAAACTGGACTACTTCTGACCGGGGCTCATAGTGTGTCATTTGGGATGTAAACTGGACTACTTCTGACCAGGGCTCATAGTGTGTCATTTGGGATGTAAACTGGACTACTTCTGACCGGGGCTCATAGTGTGTCATTTGGGATGTAAACTGGACTACTTCTGACCAGGGCTCATAGTGTGTCATTTGGGATGTAAACTGGACTACTTCTGACCAGGGCTCATAGTGTGACATTTGGGATGTAAACTGGACTACTTCTGACCAGGGCTCATAGTGTGTCATTTGGGATGTAAACTGGACTACTTCTGACCAGGGCTCATAGTGTGTCATTTGGGACACAAACTGGACTACTTCTGACCAGGGCTCATAGTGTGTCATTTGGGACACAAACTGGACTACTTCTGACCAGGGCTCATAGTGTGTCATTTGGGATGTAAACTGGACTACTTCTGACCGGGGCTCATAGTGTGTCATTTGGGACACAAACTGGACTACTTCTGACCAGGGCTCATAGTGTGTCATTTGGGACACAAACTGGACTACTTCTGACCAGGGCTCATAGTGTGTCATTTGGGACACAAACTGGACTACTTCTGACCAGGGCTCATAGTGTGTCATTTGGGACACAAACTGGACTACTTCTGACCAGGGCTCATAGTGTGTCATTTGGGACACAAACTGGACTACTTCTGACCGGGGCTCATAGTGTGTCATTTGGGATGTAAACTGGACTACTTCTGACCAGGGCTCATAGTGTGTCATTTGGGATGTAAACTGGACTACTTCTGACCGGGGCTCATAGTGTGTCATTTGGGATGTAAACTGGACTACTTCTGACCAGGGCTCATAGTGTGTCATTTGGGACACAAACTGGACTACTTCTGACCAGGGCTCATAGTGTGTCATTTGGGACACAAACTGGACTAGTGAAAAAACACAACAGCACGTACAGTGGACCTAAACTGAGGCAAGACGGAACTGTTCCTGATTAACTCTGAAACCGTCTCGTACTCTCTCACCCTCTGGTGTCTGATGGATTTGTCAACACACTTTATGTTCAAACAAAATTCTACCACTACTCAGCTTAATTTCATGCACTTTTGGACTCAAAACCTCAAGGCTTCCTTGTGGTTTTTGTGTGTGCCTAAGAGCGCAAGCGCTAAACGTAGTGGGGTGGCATGGCTGGATTGTGCCAAAGGGTTGGTCAAGCAGGCTGGCTGTAGACTGATCTCAAGGTCCTCTCTCCTCTCTGTCCCCCAGGTTGGATAGATATCCTCAGGGCTCTGTAGTGTGGTTCTAACAGGGTCCTCTCTCTCCTCTCTGTCCCCCAGGTTGGATTGCTATCTTCGGGGCCCTGTGGCTGCTGGTGCTGGCTGACATCCAGGACTTTGAGATCATTCTGCACAGAGTGGAGTGGGCCACACTGCTGTTCTTCGCTGCTCTGTTTGTTCTCATGGAGGTCTGGTTCACACAGACACAAACATAACCACACATAACCATGGCACTGGGCAGTGGGATGTTCACAGAGAACTTTGAGCTATTTTTAGTAAGGATATAAAGAATGTGTGAATTAATTATAATTCTATCTAAAGCCATACAGGGGGAGGAGAGGAGGAGGAGAGGAGAGGAGAGGGGGAGGGGGAGGAGAGGGGAGGGGGAGGAGAAGAGAGGGAGAGGGGGGAGAGGGGAGGGAGAGGGAGAGGGGCAGAGGACAGGGGGAGGAGAGGGGGCGGGGGAGGAGATGGGGAGGAGAGGAGAGGGGGAGGAGAGGAGAGGGGGGAGGAGAGGAGAGGGGGAGGAGAGGGAGAGGGGGAGGAGAGGGAGAGGGGGGAGGAGAGGGAGAGGGGGGACGAGAGGAGAGGGGGAGGAGAGGGGGGAGGGAGAGGAGAGGGGGAGGGGGAGGAGAGGAAAGTGAGAGGAGAGGACAGGGGGAGGAGAGGAGAGGGGGAGGGGGAGGGGCAGGGGGAGGGGCAGGAGAGGAGAGGAGAGGGGGAGAAGAGGAGAGGACAGGGGGATGGGGAGGAGAGTACAGGGGGAGGAGAGGAGAGGAGGAGGAGAGGAGAGGACAGTGGGATGGGGAGGAGAGTACAGGGGGAGGAGAGGAGAGGGGGATGGGAAGGGGGAGGGGGGAGATGAGGTGAGAGGGGGAGGAGAGGACAGGGGGAGGAGAGGAGAGGGGGAGGAGAGTAGAGGAGGAGGAGAGGACAGGGGGAGGAGAGGAGAGGGGGAGGAGAGGACAGCGGGAGGAGAGCAGAGGGGGATTAGAGGAGACAACAGGGGGAGGGGGAGGAGAGGAGAGGAGAGGAGAGCAGAGGGGGATTAGAGGAGAGAACAGGGGGAGGGGGAGGAGAGGAGAGGAGAGGAGAGGGGGAGGTGAGGAGTGGAGAGGGAGAGGACAGGGATAGGAGAGGAGAGGGAGATGAGAGGAGAGGGAGAGGAGAGGAGAGGAGAGGGAGGAGACGGAGGGGAGAGGAGAGGGAGAGGAGAAGGAGAGGAGACCAGGTGGGTGATTCCCCTCTAATCAGGGACTGATTTAGACCTGGGACACCAGGTGGGTGATTCCCCTCTAATCAGGGCCTGATTTAGACCTGGGACACCAGGTGGGTGATTCCCCTCTAACCAGGGACTGGTTTAGACTTGGGACACCAGGTGGGTAATATTTGAATATCCCTGGTCTAGACAAATATAGGAAAACCAAGAAGAGGGGATATAGTTGAGACTGTTTCATATTTCAGCTCAGGAGCCTACTTCTCATGGTCAAACCTAAACACTTTCTCTTCTGTCCCTCCCTATAGGCTTTGGCCCAGCTACAGCTTATCGACTATATTGGTGTGCAGACGGCCCTGCTCATAAAAGTAAGTTGAACTTTGTTTTAAAGAATGTACCATCATCACACTCCTGTCATATTGAACGGATAGAGGCTGATGGACTGTTGGTAATGGTTCTCAATGTGTTCTGTGTTTCATGCTGCGGACTGTGTTTATACACAGTACCAGTCAAAAGTTTGGGCACTTACTCAAGTGTTCTTTATTTGGACTATTTTCTACATTATAGAATAATAGTGAAGACATCAACACTATGAAATAACACATATGGAATCATATAGTAACCAAAATAAGTGTTAAACAAATCAAAATATATTTTAGACTTTAGATTCTTCAAAGTAGCCACCCTTTGCCTTGATGACAGCTTTGTACACTCTTGGCATTTAGTGTAATGTAACCAGCCCTGCCGTTGTGTCCTGCCACTGCCCCGCCCCGCCCCGCCCCTCACTGTCACACTACCTCTGTTTAGGGTAGACCCCATTGCTGTTTCCTTCTTCATGAGGTAGTCACCTGGAATGCATTTCAATTAACAGGTGTGTCTTGTTAAAAGTTCATTTGTGGAATTTCTTTCCTTCTTAATGCATTTGAGCCAATCAGTTGTGTTGTGACAAGGTAGGGGTGGTATACAGAGGATAACCCTATTTAGTAAAAAAACAAGTCCATATTATGGCAAGAACTGCTCAAATAAGCAAAGAGAAACGAAAGTCCATCATTACTTTAAGACATGAAGGTCAGTCAATCAGGAAAATGTCAAGAACTTTGAAGGTTTCTTCAAGTGCAGTCGCAAAAAAGCCATCAAGCGCTCTGATGAAACTGTCTCTAAAGGAGGAAAGGAAGAATCAGAGTTATCTCTGGAACCCTCAGGATGACAAATCAGAGCCAGATTACTGAACGTAAGTACATTATTTACCTTCGGAGGTGAATGTATCAAACCAGTTCCCATGATGCATTTTTGTTGTTGTTGTGCACTCTCCTCAAACAATAGCATGGTCTTTTTTTCCTCTGAACACTGCTGTTAGAATAACAAGAATTTAAGCTTTAAGACATGCCTACAGCTGTTTAAACTCAGTTTTTCACAATTCCTGACATTTCATCCTAGTAAAAATTCCCTGCCTTTGGTCATTTAGGATCACACCTTTATTTTAAGAATGTGAAACGTCAGAATAATAGTAGAGAGAATGATTTATTTCAGATTTTATTTGTCATCACATTCCCAGTGGGTCAGAAGTTTACATACACTCAATTCATATGTGATAGCAATGGCTTTAAATTTATTAACTTGGGTCAAACGTTTTGGGTAGCCTTCCACAAGATTCCCACAATAAGTTGGGTGAATTTTGGCCCATTCCTCCTGACAGAGCTGGTGTAACTGAGTCAGGTTTGTAGGCCTCCTTGCTCGCACACACTTTTTCAGTTCTGCCCACACATTTTCTATAGGTCAAATATATATATATATATACACACAGGTCAATATATATATATATATACAGTGGGGCAAAAAAGTATTTAGTCAGCCACCAATTGTGCAAGTTCTCCCACTTAAAAATATGAGAGAGGCCTGTAATTTTCATCATAGGTACACTTCAACTATGACAGACAAAATGAGAAAAATGTGCATGTGTCTGCTCAAACGGTCAGAAACAGACTCCATGAGGTATGAGGGCCTGACGTCCACAGGTGGGGGTTGTGCTTACAGCCCAACACCGTGCAGGATGTTTTTCATTTGCCAGAGAACACCAAGATTGGCAAATTCGCCACTGGCGCCCTGTGCTCTTCACAGATGAAAGCAGGTTCACACTGAGCACATGTGACAGTCTAGAGACGCCGTGGAGAACGTTCTGCTGCCTGCAACATCCTCCAGCATGACCGGTTTGGCAGTGGGTCAGTCATGGTGTGGGGTGGCATTTCTTTGGGTGGCCGCACAGCCCTCCATGTGCTCGCCAGATGTAGCCTGACTGCCATTAGGTACCGAGATGAGATCCTCAGACCCCTTGTGAGACCATATGCTGGTGCGGTTGGCCCTGGGTTCCTCCTAATGCAAGACAATGCTAGACCTCATGTGGCTGGAGTGTATCAGCAGTTCCTGCAAGAGGAAGGCATTGATGCTATGGACTGGCTCGCCCGTTCCCCAGACCTGAATCCAATTGAGCACATCTGAGACTTCATGTCTCGCTCCATCCATCCATGCACCACAGACTGTCCAGGAGTTGGCAGATGCTTTAGTCCAGGTCTGGGAGGAGATCCCTCAGGAGACCATCCGCCACCTCATCAGGAGCATGCTCCGTTGTAGGGAGGTCATACAGGCACGTGGAGGCCACACACACTACTGAGCCTCATTTTGACTTGTTTTAAGGACATTACATCAAAGTTGGATCAGCCTGTAGTGTGGTTTTCCACTTGAATTTTGAGTGTGACTCCAAATCCAGACCTCCATGGGTTGATAAATTTGATTTCAATTGATCATTTTTGTGTGATTTTGTTGTCAGCACATTCAACTATGTAAAGAAAAAAGTATTTAATAAGAATATTTCATTCATTCAGATCTAGGATGTGTTATTTTAGTGTTCCCTTTATTTTTTTGAGCAGTGTATTTATATATATATATATATATATATATATATATATACACACACACGCACAGGTCATATATATATATATACACACAGGTCAGATATATATACATATATATATATATATACACAGGTCAGATATATATATATATATATATATATATATATATATATATATATATATATATATATATAAAACACAGGTCAGATATATATATATATATATATATATATATATATATATATATATATACAGTGCCTTGCGAAAGTATTCGGCCCCCTTGAACTTTGCGACCTTTTGCCACATTTCAGGCTTCAAACATAAAGATATAAAACTGTATTTTTTGTGAAGAATCAACAACAAGTGGGACACAATCATGAAGTGGAACGACATTTATTGGATATTTCAAACTTTTTTAACAAATCAAAAACTGAAAAATTGGGCTTGCAAAATTATTCAGCCCCCTTAAGTTAATACTTTGTAGCGCCACCTTTTGCTGCGATTACAGCTGTAAGTCGCTTGGGGTATGTCTCTATCAGTTTTGCACATCGAGAGACTGAAATTTTTTCCCATTCCTCCTTGCAAAACAGCTCAAGCTCAGTGAGGTTGGATGGAGAGCATTTGTGAACAGCAGTTTTCAGTTCTTTCCACAGATTCTCGATT
The DNA here is from genome assembly GCF_045791955.1 of Oncorhynchus clarkii lewisi. NCBI lineage: Eukaryota > Metazoa > Chordata > Actinopteri > Salmoniformes > Salmonidae > Oncorhynchus > Oncorhynchus clarkii. Next base: position 96,811,834 of record NC_092151.1, on the reverse strand, counting down.
GGATTCAGGTCTGGACTTTGACTTGGCCATTCTAACACCTGGATATGTTTATTTTTGAACCATTCCATTGTAGATTTTGCTTTATGTTTTGGATCATTGTCTTGTTGGAAGACAAATATCCGTCCCAGTCTCAGGTCTTTTGCAGACTCCATCAGGTTTTCTTCCAGAATGGTCCTGTATTTGGCTCCATCCATCTTCCCATCAATTTTAACCATCTTCCCTGTCCCTGCTGAAGAAAAGCAGGCCCAAACCATGATGCTGCCACCACCATGTTTGACAGTGGGGATGGTGTGTTCAGCTGTGTTGCTTTTACGCCAAACATAACGTTTTGCATTGTTGCCAAAAAGTTCAATTTTGGTTTCATCTGACCAGAGCACCTTCTTCCACATGTTTGGTGTGTCTCCCAGGTGGCTTGTGGCAAACTTTAAACAACACTTTTTATGGATATCTTTAAGAAATTGCTTTCTTCTTGCCACTCTTCCATAAAGGCCAGATTTGTGCAATAAACGACTGATTGTTGTCCTATGGACAGAGTCTCCCACCTCAGCTGTAGATCTCTGCAGTTCATCCAGAGTGATCATGGGCCTCTTGGCTGCATCTCTGATCAGTCTTCTCCTTGTATGAGCTGAAAGTTTAGAGGGACGGCCAGGTCTTGGTAGATTTGCAGTGGTCTGATACTCCTTCCATTTCAATATTATCGCTTGCACAGTGCTCCTAGGGATGTTTAAAGCTTGGGAAATATTTTTGTATCCAAATCCGGCTTTAAACTTCTTCACAACAGTATCTCGGACCTGAGGTGTGTTCCTTGTTTTTCATGATGCTCTCTGCGCTTTTAACGGACCTCTGAGACTATCACAGTGCAGGTGCATTTTTACGGAGACTTGATTACACACAGGTGGATTGTATTTATCATCATTAGTCATTTAGGTCAACATTGGATCATTCAGAGATCCTCACTGAACTTCTGGAGAGAGTTTGCTGCACTGAAAGTAAAGGGGCTGAATAATTTTGCACGCCCAATTTTTCAGTTTTTGATTTGTTAAAAAAGTTTGAAATATCCAATAAATGTCGTTCCACTTCATGATTGTGTCCCACTTGTTGTTGATTCTTCACAAAAAAATACAGTTTTATATCTTTATGTTTGAAGCCTGAAATGTGGCAAAAGGTCGCAAAGTTCAAGGGGGCCGAATACTTTCGCAAGGCACTGTATATATATGCCTTTAAACAGCTTGGAAAATTCCAGAAAATTATGTCATGGCTTTAAAAGCTTCGGATAGGATGTGTGTGTTATGCAGGTGTGTGTGTTACGCAGGTGTGTGTGTTTGGCTTGTCAACCCAGTGACTGAGCCTGAGGTGTCTGTCTCTCGTTATCTCCTCACCAGGCCGTGCCAGAAGAGCAGCGTTTGGCCATGGCCATCATCCTGGTCATGTGGGTCTCAGCTCTGGCCTCCTCCCTCATCGACAACATCCCCTTCACCGCCACCATGGTAAGAGGCTGCACACGGCCTGCCACACTGTCTGCCTCACTGTCTGCCACACTGTCTGCCACACTGTCTGCCTCACTGTCTGCCTCACTGTCTGCCACACTGTCTGCCACAGGGAGGGGAGGCACACAGTGAACAGAGTGCATGAAACGCTTCCATACTCTGTCACATGCAGCCACACACACACACACACACACACACACACACACACACACACACACACACACACACACACACACATACAACAAACAACAAACACACACACACACACGCACGCACGCACGCACACGCATGCACACACACACACACACACGCACACACACACACAAACAACAAACACATTTGCACACAGGAACATTTACAAAGCTGGTGGGCGTGGCCAAACACTGCCTGTAGTTTGCTTAATGGTGTTGGCAGTTGGGTTGGAGCCGGTGCTATATGACATGAAATTAGAGGTATTTGGCAACGTGTGGCCTTTTAAAGAACAATGCATATCTAACCCCCATCTCTTTTCGTTCTTATGTTCCAACATTTGAAATGATGTTTTAGACATTGGATAGAAGTACAGACACAGGTTCAACATGGTCTGTCATACATCGCAGTTGGAAGCACAATAGGAAAGTAATGCTGCTTTGAAAGTTGAGAAATGTGTAACCCCACTTTTGAGAAAATGGCCCTTGAAAAGTTTTGGTTAAGTTTTTACACTTCTTTCATCACACCCATTCAGCATCGTTCACACCCTCTTAAGCCTTAGCCCCACCCATTCAGCATCGTTCACACCCACTTAAGCCTTAGCCCCACCCATTCAGCATAGTTCACACCCTCTTAAACCTTAGCCCCACCCATTCAGCATCGTTCACACCCTCTTAAGCCTTAGCCCCTGGTCACCCCATAGCTGAAGTTGGAGACTTACAGTGGGGCAAAAAATATTTAGTCAGCCACCAATTGTGCAAGTTCTCCCACTTAAAAAGATGAGAGGCCTGTAATTTTCATCATAGGTACACTTCAACTATGACAGACAAAATGGGCGAAAAAAAATCCAGAAAATCACATTGTAGGATTTTTAATGAATTTATTTGCAAATTATGGTGGAAAATAAGTATTTGGTCACCTACAAACAAGCAAGATTTCTGGCTCTCACAGACCTGTAACTTCTTCTTTAAGAGGCTATTTTCATATTTTGAAGATGGAAAAAAAAAGGTAATTCTTTGGCAAATGACAGGATTGGCAAGGAGTGAAATGTTAGGTAAAAAGACAAGGCTAATGCAGCCCAGCAGGCAGGTGTCCATCTTAATTTCTGTATTCAAATACAGCTCAAACTCACAGCACAAACTCCATTCGCTCTCACCAAGCATTTCAACCATAAGCTTTAAGCAACAAGGATCTGCCATGCCTCTGGGTTGCACAACTTTCTGTGGGTAGCTGCCAAGAAACACAACAACAGGGTTTAAATACATACAACACAAATTCCATGACCAGTCCTGCATGATTGGTTGTTTCTATGCTTCCTGACCTCCCTGTTTGTCTTTCTCCAGATCATGTGACCAACCAACTGCTGTATGATTGGTTGTTTCTATGCTTCCTGACCTCCCTGTTTGTCTTTCTCCAGATCATGTGACCAACCAACTGCTGTATGATTGGTTGTTTCTATGCTTCCTGACCTCCCTGTTTGTCTTTCTCCAGATCATGTGACCAACCAACTGCTGTATGATTGGTTGTTTCTATGCTTCCTGACCTCACTGTTTGTCTTTCTCCAGATCATGTGACCAACCAACTGCTGTATGATTGGTTGTTTCTATACTTCCTGACTTCCCTGTTTGTCTTTCTCCAGATCATGTGACCAACCAACTGCTGTATGATTGGTTGTTTCTATACTTCCTGACTTCCTTGTTTGTCTTTCTCCAGATCATGTGACCAACCAACTGCTGTATGATTGGTTGTTTCTATACTTCCTGACCTCCCTGTTTGTCTTTCTCCAGATCATGTGACCAACCAACTGCTGTATGATTGGTTGTTTCTATACTTCCTGACTTCCCTGTTTGTCTTTCACCAGATCATGTGACCAACCATCTCCGGTATGATTGGTTGTTTCTATACTTCCTGACTTCCCTGTTTGTTTTTCTCCAGATCCCTGTCCTCATCAACCTGAGTCAAGATGCAGACGTCAACCTGCCTATCAAACCCCTTATCTTTGCACTGGCCATGGGAGCCTGTCTGGGAGGTGAGTTACAGACAGACAGCCGGACCGACAGACAGATAGATGGACTGACGGAACCACTCATCTTTGCCCAATCAAAGCCAATCTGGGATCCAGATAGTGGAGCAGGTGTTTACATTCCTGAATTTGATGTGGAGATACTTTATATATATATATTTATATGTGTGGACACCTCTTCGAATTAGTGGATTCAGCTTTGCTGACAGTTGTATAAAATAGAGCAGACATCCATTCAATCTCCAAAGATAAACATTGGCAGCAGAACGGCCTTACTGAAGAGCTCAGTGACTTTCAACGTGGTACTGTCATAGAATAACACCTTTTCAACAAGTCAGTTCGCTAAATCTCTGCCCTGCTAGAGCCGCCTCGGTAAACTATAACTGCTTTTATTGTGATGTGGAAATGTCTAGGAGCAACAACGGTGCAGTCGCGAAGTGGTAGGCCACACAAGCTCACAGAATGGGACCATCTGTCCTCAGTTGCAACACTCACTACGAGTTCCAAACTGCCTCTGGAAGCAACGTCAGTACAAGAACTGTTAGTCTGGAACTTCATAAAATGGGTTTCCATGGCCGAGCAGCCGCACCCAAGCGTCGGCTAGAGTGGTGTAAAGCTCGCCGCCATTGGACTCTGGAGGAGTGGAAATGCTTTCTATGGAGTGATGAATCACAATTCAACTTCTGACAGTCCGACAGACAAATCTGGGTTTGGCGTATGCCTGAACAACGTTACCTACCCGAATGCATAGTGCCAGCTGTAAAGTTTGGTGGAGGAGGAATAATGGTCTGTGGCTGTTTTTTCATGGTTCGGGCTACAGCATAGTAACTGAACGTTTGCTGGATCGGATCCCAGAGCTGACAAGGTAGAAATCTGTCATTCTGCCCCTGAGTAAGGCAGCTAACTCACTGTTTCCGGGCGCCGAAGACGTGGATGTCGATTAAGGCACATCCTTAAATGCAGAAGACGCATTCAGTTGTGCAACTGACTAGGTATCCCCCTTTCCCTTCACTACAATGACATTCTAGATAACATTCAAACTCAGTTTGAGGAAGGCCATTTCCCGTTTCAACATGACAATGCCCTCATGGACAAAGCAAGATTCATACAGAAATGGTTTGTCGAGATCGGTGTGCAAGAACTTGACTGGCATGCACAGAGCCCTGACCTCAACCCCATCGAACACCTTTGAGATTAATTAAAATGTTGACTAGGAGCCAGGCCTAATCACCCAACATCAGTCCCCGACCTCACTAATGCTCTTGTGGCTGAATGGATGCAATTCCCGTAACAATGTCCTAACATCTAGTGGAAAGTCTTCCCAGAATAGTGGAGGCTTTTTATCAGTAAGGGGGGGGGCAAAACCATGTTAATGCCCATGATTTTGGAATGAGATGTTGGACGAGCAGGTGTCCACATACTTTTGGTCATGTTGTGTATGTAGAAGAATAACAGATGAACTGTCAGCATACTCAGTTGAACTGTTGGCGATTAGTAGTTGCCCTCCAGTGGGTGGAGGACACTCAACCTTTCAGAATTGTAGTAGTGCTCAGATTCCCTGTCCGTTGTCTAATGGCAAATCTAATAGGATTGACCTACTGCGTGTAGTAGTGAGATTCTGCTGGGTCCCAGCCCATTCAGGTGTGGAAAGGAATGAAATTGCAGACCAGACAGGCAAACAGGCTTTAAAACGAGATATAACTGATATGCATGTTCCACTGGGTAGAGGTGAGGAGCCATTTTGATGTGTGGCAGAAGAGAATCTCCAAAGAAAGGTCATTCTGTTTCCTGAGCAACTTTGCAGTATTTTTTTATTTTATTTTGTGTTATTTCTGATATTATTAGCCCAGAACTTTTCTTTGCGTTATTTACATACAGACGGAAATAACTTTTGGATATCAAAGCAACGATAACTTACCAGCATTTTGACCAGAAATACGACTTTCCTGAATTGGATCCTTTGTTGGTACCCCCCCAAGGCGATTTAAGTTATCCTACGGGCTGCTCCAAGACACCGCCGACAGTGAAGAGGTATTCGGAGTGGACTTATAGTCCGACTCAGGAGGCGTGCACATCGTCCACAGCTTCCGAGTATATTACTCGCTAACTTTCAGTCTCTGGACAATAAAGTAGACCAGCTCAGGGTGAGGATCTCCTTCCAGAGAGACATCAGGGACGGTAACATACTTAAGAAATCATGGCTCTCTCCGAATATACTGTCCCCATCCATACAGCCAGCTGGGTTCTCAGTTCATTGCGCAGACAGGAATAAAGAACTCTCCGGGAAGAAGAAAGGCAAAGGTGTATGTTTCATGATTATCTACTTATTGTGTAATTGTAATAACATACAGGAAGTCCTTTTGTTCACCTGACCTGGAAAACCTCACAATCAAATGCTGACCGTATTACCTCCCAAGAGAATTCTCTTTGGTTATAGTCACAACTGTGTATGTATATTCTACTTCAAGACGGCTCTCAAGGAACTACACTGGACTTTGTGCAAACTGGAAACTGCAAATCCTAAGGCCCCATTTATTGTAGCTGAGGACTTTAATCCCTAACCGCTAGCCTAGCTAACATTAGCCAGCTCTCTAACGTCAGCGTTAGCCACCTAGCTAACGATAGCCACATCATTTGGAAGTCTTAACATATCATATCATATCATACGAAATGGAGTGTCTCGGATTTACGTGCAGAATAATACGAAATGCTCTGAGACCATATTTCAATATTAGCCTGCAAACATAAGTCATTCCAACAATAAGAATCAATTCATCCTTGACCGGCAAAATAATTGCGTCACACTTTCAATGTCGTTATTATTTTTTAAATCCTTCCCTAAAGTGTATAATCAACCTCAAAAATCTGCTCTTAATTTTTCCTAACACAAAAAATGTCAACCCCCATAAAATTGTTCGAAAAGTTGCTTAAACGTGTAAAATGAAAATGTAAATAATAAAACACACATTACATATGTTGTTCACCCTCTGGATACGATAAATGTGATATTTGCACAATACAGTTGAAACAAATGGATTATTTTAATATTTATTTATGTATCATTTTTACATGTAACTATTTAAAACCCAATTGGGATACTATTTCTATTGGTGCTCTGTTGTTTGGGGTGGATATAATATTATAACATTTTGCCACAAAACATGATTATTTGTCTCTCTAAAATCAAAACAAATATTTATATAAATATATTTATATTTATAAATATTTCAAACAAAATCATGTCTGTCTTTTCACCAGCCCGTCAGATCGGTAATCGATCTTTCACAAGATATGTTTTTCATTCATGTCAATTTGCCAAAATGTATAATAAAAATAAATAAATGAAACTCTTCCTTTAGAATAGCAATCAGGACATTGGTTTGTATAAAATACTGTGGTTCACAAATGTTGAATTGGTCAAGTCTGTTTTTGATTACAGAGGAAGTGAGACTGACACGTTCACAACTTTATAAATCTAATTTTAAAACTTGTGAGGTGACATGAGCACATAACCCGTATTACCACACGATTTAAAACAGTTAACTTAGGGCTCCCGCTAGCGCGACAACTTCCGGTGAAACTGGAGGGCGCGCTATTCAAATAAATAATCATAAATATTATGGATTTGAAACATTTATGTACATCTGTGTCTTATATCGGCTGAAATCCTACCTTCTGGTTAATTTGCACTGTCCGGTTTACAGCGAAAACATGTCATGTGATGTCATGTCATGTGATGTCATGTCATGTGATGTCATGTCATGTGATTGAGGGCGGCGCCCCACAAAATATTTTCCAACAGGTTTCATAAATTCACATATTAAATATTCACTTACTTTTTGAAAATCTTCCTCTGATTTGTCATCCAAAGGGTTCCAGCTATAACATGTAGTGTTGTTTTGTTAAATAAAATCCTTCCTTATGCCCCAAATAGTCCCTTTAGTTGGCGCCATCAATTTGAGTAATCCACAGGAACAGAAAACAAGATTGTTGTTCACAATAGAATAAACAATACGCCCGTTTGTCTATTATGTCCATGTATTGAACATTTCACTGTTTGTTGTTTCCGTAGGAAACGGAACGTTGATTGGTGCGTCGGCCAATGTGGTGTGTGCAGGCATCGCTGAACAACATGGCTACGGCTTCTCCTTCATGGAATTCTTCAGGTTGGTGCTCTTCTGTAAAACCACACACAGTCATTTCTGTGATCATATTAAACACAAAAAACATGTTTTAAGTTACAAGTAGACAGGTCTGAAGTTGATAAAGGAAAATTCATATGAGCACCACAAAGCCTAATTTATCCATGCTCTAACAAGGCTTTCTTTTTATGTAGATTGTCTCATTGATAGTTGATATAATTGATAGTAGATTGTCTCTGGGAGTTTGTTTACTCAAAGCCAGTGGCATGTCGTTAGTACAGATTGAAAAAAGCAAGGGGCCTAAACAGCTACCCTGGGGAATTCCTGCTTCTACCTGGATTATGTTAGACAAGTAACCCTTTATCCACATTATAGCAGGGGGCGTAAATAAATAACACATACAGTTGAAGTCAGAAGTTTACATACACTTATGTTGGAGTCATTAAAACTTGTTTTTCATCAACAACACAAAATTCTTATTAACAAACTATAGTTTTGGCAAGTCGGTTAAGACATCTACTTTGTGCATGACACAAGTCATTTTTCCAACAATTCTTTACAGACAGATTATTTCACTTATAATTCACTGTATCACAATTCCAGTGGGTCAGAAGTTTAAATACACTAAGTTGACTGTGCCTTTAAACAGCTTGGAGAATTCCAAAAAATTATGTAATGGCTTTAGAAGCTTCTGATAGGCTAATTAACATCATTTGAGTCAATTGGAGCTGTACCTGAGGATGTATTTCAAGGCCTACCTTCAAACTCAGTGCCTCTTTGCTTGATATCATGGGAAAATCAAAAGCAATCAGTTAAGACCTCAGAAAGAAAAATGTAGACCTCCAAGTCTGGTTCAACATTGGGAGCAATTTCCAAACGCCCGAAGGCATCAGGTTGATCTGTACAAACAATAGTACGCAAGTATAAACACCATGGGACCACGCAGCCGTCATACCGCTCAGGAAGGAGACGTGTTCTGTCTCCTAGAGATGAACGTACTTTGGTGCGAAAAGTGCAAATCAATCCCAGAACAACAGCAAAGGACCTTATGAAGATGCTGGAGGAAACAGGTACAAAAGCATCTATATCCACAGTAAAACGAGCCCTATATCGACATAACCTGAAAGGCCGCTCAGCAAGGAAGAAGCCACTGCTCCAAAACCGCCATAAAAACCGCAGACTACGGTTTGTAACTGCACATAGGGACAAATATCGTACTTTTTGGAGGAATGCCCTCTGGTCTGATGAAACAAAAATAGAACTGTTTGGCCATAATGACCATCGTTATGTTTTGAGGAAAAAGGGGGAGGCTTGCAAGCTGAAGAACACCATCCCAACTGTGAAGCACGGGGGTGGCAGCATCATGTTGTGCGGGTGCTTTGCTGTAGGACGTACTGGTGCACTTCACAAAATAGATGGTATCATGAGGTGGAGAAATTATGTGAATATATTGAAGCATAATCTCAAGACATCAGTCAAATCAAAAGTATTTATATAGCCCTTGTTACATCAGCTGATATTTAAAAGTGCTGTACAGAAACCCAGCCTAAAACCCCAAACAGCAAGCAATGCAGGTGTAGAAGCACGGTGGCTAGAAAGGCCACTCCCTAGAAAGGCCAAAACCTAGGAAGAAACCTAGAGAGCAACCAGGCTATGAGGGGTGGCCAGTCCTCTTCTGGCTGTCCCGGGTGGAGATTATAACAGAACATGGTCAAATAATAATAATCACAGTAGTTGTCGAGGGTGCAGCAAGTCAGCACCTCAGGAGTAAATGTCAGTTGGCTTTTCATGGCCGATCATTAAGAGTATCTCTACCACTCCTGCTGTCTCTAGAGAGTTGAAAACAGCAGGTCTGGGACAGGTAGCACGTCTGGTGAACAGGTCAGGGTTCCATAGCCACAGGCAGAACAGTTGAAACTGGAGGCAGAACAGTTGAAACTGGAGCAGCAGCACGACCAGGTGCACTGTCTGGGCGCCACCCAGACGGGAAGATCACATCAGTGACTCACTCAACCCATTCAAGTGACGCACCCCTCCTAGGGACGGCATGAAAGAGCAACGTCCCTATGTGCCAACGTCCCTATGATAATGTACATTTAATGCAGCATTATGACGACTCATTGTCACAATGGTAGGGATTAACTGAGCTGGTCTTGGGTCAGGAAATACAGTAGAGCTTACACAATGATACAGACAGGAGAGAGGCCACAGGAAATAGAGCTTACACAATGATACAGACAGGAGAGAGGCCACAGGAAATAGGGCTTACACAATGATACAGACAGGAGAGAGGCCACAGGAAATAGAGCTTACACAAGGATCCAGACAGGAGAGAGGCCACAGGAAATAGAGTTTACACAATGATACAGACAGGAGAGAGGCCACAGGAAATAGAGCTTACACAAGGATACAGACAGGAGAGAGGCCACAGGAAATAGAGTTTACACAATGATACAGACAGGAGAGAGACCACAGGAAATAGAGCTTACACAAGGATACAGACAGGAGAGAGGCCACAGGAAATAGAGCTTACACAATGATACAGACAGGAGAGAGGCCACAGGAAATAGAGCTTACACAAGGATACAGACAGGAGAGAGGCCACAGGAAATAGAGCTTACACAAGGATACAGACAGGAGAGAGACACCCCTCCTCTTTTCCTCCTGGCCGTGTCATTGCGTAAGCACTTTCTTCTCTGGCCTTTGTCCTGTCCTGCTGTGCATCCTGGGTAAAAGAACATGGCTCAGCAGAAAGTGACGCACCTGTCTAAAGGTGACCTCGGACTATAATGTTAAGAGAGTTTAGTCTCTTCCTGTCTCTAGGGATGACCTGTGTTTTTATGATGTGTCCTCTGACAGACCAGGTTAGGCACCATCCTGCATTATGCAGGAAATGAACTTGTATTGTATTCAAGGTTTAAAAAGGCTTGTAATTTTCCACTTTTTTTGAACATGTCAGAATTGATTGGTCCTAACGAAAAATGTATCAACCCATACAAAATGTCCACTTTTTATAACCCACGTAGTCATGCATATTTCACGATGCTGCACGATTCTGTTCGTGATGTGAGAAACTGGGCAATGAAGATCCTAGGTCGGTGTCTCAGCTGACATCTCTATTAATGTGTGGAACATTCCAGTCATGTTTTCTCAGAACCAATTTAAAGTTGGAATCAGTAGTTGTTACATCCATTTTTGGACTTATAAATTCAATATATACATTTATATATTTTTAAACTACATTGTTTCTTGAAGAATGTAACTTATAAATGCCTCATGATCTTATTTCAACTGCTGTACCCCATCAGAACCCAAAATAGGAGCTTGTTTTACTCCAATGTTTGTCAGCCTCAAAACATGCTTAAATTTTTTTTAAAAACTATAATCTTAATATCATGAACGTTCCATAGCGTTATGAATAAGACAGTGGTAACATTTCTTCAGCCCCATCCCTCCAAAACACAGGCATGGTGACCGCTTTGTAAAGGTTTCTATTAAGGATTCGAGCTTTAATTGAATCCGTACATGATTGATGAACAATGTTTAGGGAACGTTATTGGAACGTTAGGGAACGTTATTGGAACAATCATGTCATAACGTCAACGCTATAACTTTTTGAGAGCATTGTGGGAATCTTCCCTGCTTGTTGTTATGGGTGTTTTTTAAATAACGTCTCCATCAACGTTAGCAGAACGTTCCTGTACTGTTTTCTCAGATCCCCTTTTATTGCACATTATGTGGAAACGTAATGACAACGTTTGGGGAATGTTCTGTGATGACTGCTACAGATGTTAGGAGAACGTTCCAACCTTTAAATATAACTTCATGGGAATCTTAGCTAATGTTCTGGGAATGTTGGCAGTTTGCTGGGTAGTGACAGCTCCGTAGCTTGTCATTAGAAATGTAGACTTTTGTCTCTAATGGTGTGATCACATGAAACTCACAATGACGCTTTAGTTCTATAGACATAACACAGGGGAGCTGTACTTAACATACTTAACATACTGACACAGGGGAGCTCTTCAGTAACATGTACTTAACATACTTGGGGCGGCAGGGTAGCCTAGTGGTTAGAGCGTTGGACTAGTAACCGGAAGGTTGCAAGTTCAAATCCCAGAGCTGACAAGGTACAAATCTGTCGTTCTGCCCCTGAACAGGCAGTTAACCCACTGTTCCTAGGCCGTTATTGAAAATAAGAATTTGTTCTTAACTGACTTGCCTAGTTAAATAAAGGTTAAAAAAAAAAAATAAAAAAAAAAAATAAAAAATAATAATGACACGGTCTACCGACACAGGCTATAGACACAGGCTATAGACACAGGCTATAGACACAGACTACTGACACGGTCTACCGACACAGACTACCGACACAGGCTATAGACACAGACTACCGACACAGACTACCGACACAGGCTATAGACACGGTCTACCGACACAGGCTATAGACACAGACTACCGACACAGACTACCGACACAGGCTATAGACACGGTCTACCGACACAGGCTACTGACACAGGCTATAGACACAGACTACTGACACAGGCTATAGACACAGACTACTGACACAGGCTACTGACACGGTCTACCGACACAGGCTATAGACACAGACTACTGACACAGGCTACTGACACAGGCTATAGACACAGACTACTGACACAGGCTACCGACACAGGCTATAGACACAGACTACTGACACAGGCTACTGACACGGTCTACCGACACAGGCTATAGACACAGACTACTGACACGGTCTACCGACACAGGCTATAGACACAGACTACTGACACAGGCTACTGACACAGGCTATAGACACAGACTACTGACACAGGCTACCGACACAGGCTATAGACACAGGCTACTGACACAGGCTACTGACACAGGCTATAGACACAGACTACTGACACAGGCTACTGACACAGGCTATAGACACAGACTACTGACACAGGCTACTGACACGGTCTACCGACACAGACTACTGACACAGGCTACTGACACAGGCTACTGACACAGGCTATAGACACAGGCTACTGACACAGGCTATAGACACAGACTACTGACACAGGCTACTGACACGGTCTACCGACACAGGCTATAGACACAGACTACTGACACAGGCTACTGACACGGTCTACCGACACAGGCTATAGACACAGACTACTGACACAGGCTACTGACACGGGCTATAGACACAGACTACTGACACGGTCTACCGACACAGGCTATAGACACAGACTACTGACACAGGCTACTGACACGGTCTACCGACACAGGCTATAGACACAGACTACTGACACAGGCTACTGACACGGTCTACCGACACAGGCTATAGACACAGACTACTGACACGGTCTACCGACACAGGCTATAGACACAGACTACTGACACGGTCTACCGACACAGGCTATAGACACAGACTACTGACACAGGCTACTGACACGGTCTACCGACACAGGCTATAGACACAGACTACTGACACAGGCTACTGACACGGTCTACCGACACAGGCTATAGACACAGACTACTGACACAGGCTACCGACACAGGCTATAGACACAGACTACTGACACAGGCTACTGACACGGTCTACCGACACAGGCTATAGACACAGACTACTGACACAGGCTACTGACACGGTCTACCGACACAGGCTATAGACACAGACTACTGACACGGTCTACCGACACAGGCTATAGACACAGACTACTGACACGGTCTACCGACACAGGCTATAGACACAGGCTACTGACACAGGCTACTGACACAGGCTACTGACACGGTCTACCGACACAGGCTATAGACACAGACTACTGACACGGTCTACCGACACAGGCTATAGACACAGACTACTGACACAGGCTACTGACACGGTCTACCGACACAGGCTATAGACACAGACTACTGACACAGGCTACTGACACGGTCTACCGACACAGGCTATAGACACAGACTATAGACACAGACTACTGACACAGGCTACCGACACAGGCTATAGACACAGACTACTGACACAGGCTACTGACACGGTCTACCGACACAGGCTATAGACACAGACTACTGACACAGGCTACTGACACGGTCTACCGACACAGGCTATAGACACAGACTACTGACACAGGCTACTGACAGGGTCTACCGACACAGGCTATAGACACAGACTACTGACACAGGCTACTGACACGGTCTACCGACACAGGCTATAGACACAGACTACTGACACAGGCTACTGACAGGGTCTACCGACACAGGCTATAGACACAGACTACTGACACAGGCTACTGACAGGGTCTACCGACACAGGCTATAGACACAGACTACTGACACAGGCTACTGACACGGTCTACCGACACAGGCTACTGACACGGTCTACCGACACAGGCTATAGACACAGACTACTGACACGGTCTACCGACACAGGCTATAGACACAGACTACTGACACGGTCTACCGACACAGGCTATAGACACAGACTACTGACACAGACTACCGACACGGGCTACTGACATACTGAAACAGGCTACTGACACAGGCCATAGACACGGACTACCGACACGGGCTACTGACATACTGAAACAGGCTACTGACACAGACTAGTATAACATTTGACAGCTGTGTTTAGTTGTAATGTCTACTCATCAGAAAGTGTAACAGACAGACAGGCATACAGACAAGGACAGCAGTGCTGTGGGTCCTGAGTTTGATTGAACAGACCATTCATATAGTGCATGGGAATGAATATTGACCCAGTTTCTCCTTCATTGTATTCATAGCTACGGTGTTAAGTAGCGTTGTGTTAGTGTTGCATCATGGCTTGGATCCCTGCTCTGTCTCACTGGCGTAAGAAGAGTCCATGTAATTACATGTGGCCCACCTGGGCAAGCTGACCAGACTGGCACTGCAGACTGGCTATGGGATAGTTCTACGGCACAGGTCCATCTGGATCAGGTTCCAACACAGGTGTATTCCGAACTGAAACACAGAGATCTTGCTTTGAGCAATACGGGTGTCTGGAGAGCTCTCTTGTTGTATGCCCCCCCCCTCTCTCACTCTCCCATTTGCACTCTCTCTGTCTCTCTCTCTCTCTGTCTCTCTGTCTGTCTCTCTCTCGGTCTCTCTCTCTCTGTCTCTCTGTCTCTCTCTCTGTCTCTCTCTCTGTCTCTCTGTCTCTCTCTCTGTCTTTCTCTGTCTCTGTCTCGCTACATCTCTCTCTCTCTGTCTGTCTCTCTCTGTCTCCCTCTCTCTGTCTCTCTCTCTCTCTCTCTCTCTCTCGGTCTCTCTCTCTCCCTCTACCCCTCTCTCTCTCTCTCTCTGTCTCTCTCTGTCTCTCTCTCTCTCCCTCTCTCTCTCTCTCCCTCTCTCCCTCTCTCTCTCTTTGTCTCTCTCTCTCTCTCTCTCTGTTGTCTCTTTTTTGGCATCGGAAACATGTTTACATTGCCAAAGCAAGTGAAATAGACAAACAAAAGTTAAATAAACAAGGGAAATAAACAATCAGAAATGAACGAAAAACATTACACGTTTGAAGAGAATATAGACATTTCAAAGATGTGTTAAATAGTTGAAGTATGAAAGGGAAAAGAAATAAACTGATTAGTAGACACCATCTATACAGTATGTGATTAGTATACTCCATCTATACAGTATGTGATTAGTAGACACCATCTATACAGTATGTGATTAGTATACTCCATCTATACAGTATGTGATTAGTATACACCATCTATACAGTATGTGATTAGTATACACCATCTATACAGTATGTGATTAGTATACACCATCTATATACAGTATGTGATTAGTATACACCATCTATACAGTATGTGATTAGTATACACCATCTATACAGTATGTGATTAGTATACACCATCTATATACAGTATGTGATTAGTATACACCATCTATACAGTATGTGATTAGTATACACCATCTATACAGTATGTGGATTCGGCTATTTCAGCCAAACCCAGATGTATACAATCTCCACAGACAAACATTGGCAGTAGAATGGCCTGCCTTTAGAGCTCAGTAGAATGGCCTTCCTTTAGAGCTCAGTAGAATGACCTCCCTTTAGAGCTCATTAGAATGACCTTCCTTTAGAGCTCATTAGAATGACCTCCCTTTAGAGCTCATTAGAATGACCTTCCTTTAGAGCTCAGTAGATTGGCCTTCCTTTAGAGCTCAGTAGAATGGCCTTCCTTTAGAGCTCAGTAGAATGGTCCTTCCTTTAGAGCTCAGTAGAATGGCCTTCCTTTAGAGCTCAGTAGAATGGCCTTCTAGGAGCAACAACGGCTCAGCCGCGAAGTGGTAGGCCATAGGCCTCACAGAACAGGACCACTGAGTGATGAAGCGTGTATAAAATTGTCCGTCTTCGTGTTGCAACACTCACTACCGGGTTCCAAACTGCCTCTGGAAGCAACGTCAGCACAAGAGCCGTTCATCGGGAACTTCATGAAATGGGTTTCCGTGGTCGAGCAGCCGCACACAAGTCTAAGATCACCATGCACAATGCCAAGCGTTGGCTGGAGTGGTGTAAAGCTCGCTGCCATTGGACTCTGGAGCAGTGGAAACGTGTTCTCTGCAGTGATGAATCACTCTTCACCATCTGGCAGTCTGATGATGCCAGGAGAACGCTACCGGCTCCAATGCATAGTGCCAACTGTAAAGTTGGTCTGGGGTTGTTTTTCATGGTTCGGGCCTCTTAGTTTCAGTGAAGTGAAATCTTACCTTTACAGCATACAATGACATTCTAGACAATTCTGTGCTTTCAACTTTGTGGCAACAGTTTGGGGCCCTTTCCTGTTTCAGAATGACAATGCCCCCGTGCACAAAGCAAGGTCCATACAGAAATGGTTTGTCAAGATCAGTGTGAAGAACTTGAATGGCCTTCACAGAACCTTGACCTCGACCCCATCAAACACCATTGTGATGAATTGGAACGCTGACTACAAGCCAGGCCTAATCGCCCAACATCAGTGGCCAAACTCACCTTGTGACTAAATGGAAACAAGTCCCCGCAGCAATGTTTGAACATTTAGTGGAAAGCCTTCCCAGAAGAGTGGAGGCTGTTATAGCAGCAATGTTCCAACATCTAGTGGAAAGCCTTCCCAGAAGAGTGGAGGCTGTTATAGCAGCAATGTTCCAACATCTAGTGGAAAGCCTTCCCAGAAGAGTGGAGGCTGTTATAGCAGCAATGTTCCAACATCTAGTGGAAAGCCTTCCCAGAAGAGTGGAGGCTGTTGTAACAGCAAAGGGGGGGACCAACTCCATATTAATACCCATGATTTCGGAATGAGATGTTCATCGAGCAGGTTTCCACATTTTGGACACGCAGTGTAGGTTGTTTTTACAATGTTGTTTGTTCTTCACTGGTTGCCCTTTTCTTGTGACAACAGGTAACAAATAGTGTTGCTGTGGTGGCTCAGTCTGGCCCACCAAGCCACAATGTGTCCATAGGACTTTCAAACTGACCTCTGGACCTCCAGTTCCACTGCTGTGTGATTCCCCTCTAATCAGGGACTGATTTAGACCTGGGACACCAGGTGGGTGATTCCCCTCTAATCAGGGACCGATTTAGACCTGCGACACCAGGTGGGTGATTTCCCCTCTAATCAGGGCCTGATTTAGACCTGGGACACCAGGTGGGTGATTCCCCTCTAATCAGGGACTGATTTAGACCTGGTACACCAGGTGGGTGATTCCCCTCTAAACAGGGACTGATTTAGACCTGGGACACCAGGTGGGTGATTCCCTTCTAATCAGGGACTGATTTAGACCTGGGACACCAGGTGGGTGCAATTAATTATCAGGTAGAACAGAAAAGCAGAGTTGAATAGCCCTGGTCTAGACTAACCCTAACTCTTACAGTAGACCTGGTAGGGTTTGAGTTGAATAGCCCTGGTGTAGACTAACCAGTAGACCTGGTAGGGTCAGAGTTGAATACCCCTGGTCTAGACTCACCCTACCTCTTACAGTAGACCTGGTAGGGTCAGAGTTGAATACCCCTGGTCTAGACTCACCCTACCTCTTACAGTAGACCTTGTAGGGTCAGAGTTGAATACCCCTGGTCTAGACTAACCCTAACTCTTACAGTAGACCTGGTAGGGTCAGAGTTGAATAGCCCTGGTGTAGATGAACCAGTAGACCTGGTAGGGTCAGAGTTGAATAGCCCTGGTCTAGACTAACCCTAACTCTTACAGTAGACCTGGTAGGGTCAGAGTTGAATAGCCCTGGTGTAGATGAACCAGTAGACCTGGTAGGGTCAGAGTTGAATAGCCCTGGTCTAGACTAACCCTAACTCTTACAGTAGACCTGGTAGAGTCAGAGTTGAATAGCCCTGGTGTAGACTCACCCTAACTCTTACAGTATACCTGGTAGGGTCAGAGTTGAATAGACCTGGTCTAGACTCACCCTACCTCTTACAGTAGACCTGTTAAGGTCAGAGTTGAATAGCCCTGGTGTAGACTAACCCTAACTCTTACAGTAGACCTAGTAGGGTAATTCATTCTGCCACTATGTACTGTCATTCTCTTACATATTTAGCAGTAACAAGTAGAGGTCGACCGATTAATCAGAATGGCCGATTAATTAGGGGCGATTTCAAGTTTTCATAACACCCGGAAATGTGTATTTTTGGGGGCCGATTTTATTTTATTTTTTAAATTAAATATTTTTTTGTATACCTTTATTTAACTAGGCAAGTCAGTGAAGAACACATTCTTATTTTCAATGACGGCCTAGGAACGGTGGGTTAACTGCCTCGTTCAGGGGCAGAACGACAGATTTTCACCTTGTCAGCTCGGGGGATCCATTCTTGCAACCTTACAGTTAACTAGTCCAAAGCAATAATGACCTGCCTCTCTCTCATTGCACTCCACAAGGAGACTGCCTGTTACGCGAATGCAGTAAGACAAGATAAGTTGCTAGCTAGCATTAAACTTATCTTATAAAAAACAATCAATCATAATCACTAGTTAACTACACATGGTTGATGATATTACTAGATATTATCTAGCGTGTCCTGTGTTGCTTATAATCTGACTGAGCATACAAGTATCTAAGTATCTGACTGAGAGGTGGTAGGTAGAAGCAGGCGCGTAAACATTAATTCAAACAGCCCTTTCGTGCATTTTGCCAGCAGCTCTTCGTTGTGCGTCAAGCATTGCGCTGTTCATGACTTCAAGCCTATCAACTCCCGAGATGAAGCTGGTATAACCGAAGTGAAATGGCTAGCTAGTTAGCGTGCGCTAATAGCGTTTCAAACGTCACTCGCTCTGAGCCTTGTAGTAGTTGTTCCCCTTGCTCTGCATGGGTAACGCTGCTTCGATGGTGGCTGTTGTTGTTGTTGTGTTGCTGGTTCAAGCCCAGGGGGGAGCGAGGAGAGGGACGGAAGCTATACTGTTACACTGGCAATTCTAAAGTGCTTATAAGAACATCCAATAGTGAAAGGTTAACCTTTTATAACTAGGGGGCAGTATTTTCATTTTTGGATAACAAACGTTCCAGTTTTAAACAGGATATTTTGTCACGACAAGATGCTCGACTATGCATATAATTGACAGCTTTGGATAGAAAACACTCTGACGTTTCCAAAACTGCAAAGATATTGTCTGTGAGTGCAACAGAACTGATGTTACAGGCGAAACCCAGATAAAGATCCAATCAGGAAGTGCCGCATTTTTTTGAACCGCCTCATGCCAATGACTCATTATATGGCTGTGAATGAGCTACGAATGAGCTTACATTTTCTACGTATTCCCCAAGGTGTCTACAGCATTGTGACGTTACGCATTTATGTTGAATAATAGCCGTAAGGGACCACATTTAGCAAGTGGTCACATGATGGCTCCCGCAGAAAATCTTACGTAAAGTACACAAGTAGCCATTTTTCCAATCGCTTCTTATGAGAAACCAATTGTCCCGACGGATATATTATCAAATATATATGTGAAAAACACCTTGAGGATTGATTCTAAACAACGTTTGCCATGTTTCTGTCGATATTATGGAGCTAATTTGGAAAAAAGTTTGTTGTAGTGACTGCATTTTCCGGTCGATTTCTCAGCCAAACGTGAAGAACAAACGGAGCTATTTCGCCTACAAAAATAATGTTTTTGGAAAAAAGGAACATTTGCTATCTAACTAGGAGTCTCCTGAGTGAAAACATCCGAAGTTCTTCAAAGGTAAATTATTTAATTTGATTGCTTTTCTTATTTTCGTGAAAATGTTGCCTGCTGCTAGCAGAGCCTAGCAATAGCATTATGCCATGATAAACTTACACAAATGCTTGTCTAGCGTTGGCTGTAAAGCATATTTAAAAAATCTGAGATGACAGTGTGATTAACAAAAGGCTAAGCTGTGTCTCAATATATTTAATTTGTGATTTTCATGAATAGGAACATTTTCTAGAAAGATTTATGTCCGCTGCGTTATGCTAATTAGTTTGAGGCTATGATTACGCTCCCTCATGCGGGATGGGTAGTATCAAGAAGTTTTTTAATGAAATACAAATGGTATAGAGGGAAATAGTCCTAGAATTCCTATAATAACTACAACCTAAAACTTCTTACCTGGGAATATTGATGACTCATGTTAAAAGGAACCACCAGCTTTCATATGTTCTCATGTTCTGAGCAAGGAACTGAAACGTTAGCTTTCTTACATGGCACATATTGCACTTTTACTTTCTTCTCCAACACTTTGTTTTTGCATTATTTATTTATTTATAAACATCTTCTATCTCAAGGCCATCAGACTGTTAAACAGCCACCACTAACATTGAGTGGCTGCTGCCAACATATTGACTCAACTCCAGACACTTTAATAATGGAAAATTGATGTAAAAAATGTATCACCAGCAACTTTAAACAATGCTACTTAATATAATGTTTACATACCCTACATTACTCATCTCATATGTATATACTGTACTCTATACCATCTACTGCATCTTTATGTAATACATGTATCACTAGCCACTTTAAACAATGCCACTTTTATGTTTACATACCCTACATTACTCATCTCATATGTATATACTGTACTCGATTCCATCTACTGCATCTTGCCTATGCCGCTCTGTACCATCACTCATTCATATATCTTTATGTACATATTCTTTATCCCTTTACACTTGTGTGTATTAGGTAGTTGTTGTGGAATTGTTAGGTTAGATTACTCGTTGGTGTCAGAGCCGGTATAATAGGATTCAATCTTAGTTCTCTATTGACACTTTGCCTGTTTGATGGTTCGTCAGAGGGCATAGCAGGATTTCTCATAAGCTTCCGGATTAGTGTCCCGCTCCTTGAAAGCAGCAACTCTAGCCTTTTGCTCGATGCGGATGTTGCCAGTAATCCATGGCTTCTGGTTGGGATATGTGTGTACGGTCACTGTGGGGACGACGTCATCAATGTACTTATTGATGAAGCCGATGACTGAGGTGTTATACTCCTCAATGTCATCGCGGAACATATTCCAGTCTGTACAAAACAGTCCTGTAGCTTAGCATCCGCGTCATCTGACCACTCCCATATTGAGCGAGTCACTGATACTTCCTGCTTTAGTTTTTGCTTGTACGCAGGAATCAGCAGGGATTATGGTCAGATTTGCCAAATGGAGGGCAAGAGAGAGCTTTATACATCTCTGTGTGTGGGGAAAAAAAGGTGGTCTTGAGTATTTTTATTTCTTTGACATGCTAGTAGAAATGAGTGTTTTCTTGATTACATATGGCCTTATACAGCTGGTTGAGTGTGGTCTTAGTGCCAGCATCAGTTTCTGATGGTAAATAGACAGCTACGAATAATATAGATCAGAACTCTCTTAGTTGATTGCGTGGTCTACAGCTTATCATAAGGTACTCTGTACCTCGAGACTTCTTTAATATTAGACGTCGCGCTGTTATTGACAAATAGACACACACCCTCGTCTTACAAGACACAGCTTCTCTGTCCTGCCGGTGCATGGAAAATCCCGCCAGTTCTATATTATCTGTGTTGTTGTCGTTCAGTCAGTGAAACATGAAATATGACAGTTTTTTAATGTCCCGTTGGTAGTATAGGCTTGATCGTAGGTCGTCCATTTTATTTTCCGATGTTCCACGTCGGCCAATAGAACGAATGGCATTGGAAGTTTACTCACTCGCCTACGAATTCTCTGGCAGCCCGACTCCCCCCCTTTTCTTTATGCAAATGACTGGGATATGGGCCAATCCCAAGAAAGCAGTATATCCTTCACGTCGGACTCATTAAAGAAAAACTATTCTTCCAGTTCGAGTTGAGTATTCGCTGTTTTGATGCCCAGAAGTTATTTTCGGTCATAACAGACGGTAGCAGCTACATTATGTACAAAATAAGAAAAAAATAAGTTGGCTAGGAGCACCTAAAACGTCAACAGTCCCCTCTGGTGCATCAGAACCCGGACTTGAACCCGATCTAACATCTTTGCCGATGACCTGAAAATAGCTGTGCAGCGACGCTCCCCATCCAACCATGTCAGAGCTTGAGAGGATCTGCAGAGAAAAATGGGAGAAAGTCCCCAAATGCAAGTTTGTAGCGTCATACCGAAGAAGAATCAGGGCTGTAATCGCTGCCAAAGATGCTTCAACAAAGTACTAAGTAAAGGGTCTGAATACTTACGTAAATGTAATATTTCATTATTTTATTTTTGTATACATTTCTAAAAACCTGTTTTTGCTTTGTCATTAAGGGGTACTGTGTGTAGACTGAGGCAAAACTTTTTTTTTATACCAATTTTAGAAATAAGGCTGTAACGTAACAACATTTTGAAAGAGTGAAGGGGTATAAATATGAATATTTTGTCTTGCCCAATGACACAATCCATGTCTCAAGGCTTAAAAACCCTTCTTTAACCTGTCTCCTCCCCTTCATCTACAATGATTCAAATGGATTTAACAAGTGGCTTCAATAAGGGATCACAGCTTTCGTCTGGATTCACCTGGTCATAATGTTTTGTCCACTCAGTGTATTTGGCAGCAACCGTGTAAGGCTCTGGTGCTACATTCAGAATTCACAATAAAGACTCAGAATGGTGTTACACTCTATACATTCACAGCAAAGACCTACAATCAGAATTCACAAAGACCCAGAATGGTGCTACTATCAATCGATTCACAATAAAGAAACAGAATTGTATTATACTCTACAAATTCACAATAAAGACTACAATCAGAATTCACAATAAAGACTCAGAATGGTGCTACAATCAGAATTCCCAATAAAGTCTCAGAATGGTGCTACAATCAGAATTCACAATAAAGACAGGGAATAAAGTGTAGATATTGGGATTGCTGATATCAGTTCAAAGACGGGTCTACAGTACCTTCAATGAATGTGATATGTGTTTGGTAAAGTACTGACTGCTAGTCCCTTTTAGATAAGGTACTCTAGATCAGGTCTACTAGTCGCTCTAGATCAGGTCTGCTAGTCGCTCTAGATCAGGTCTGCTAGTCGCTCTTGATCAGGTCTGCTAGTCGCTCTTGATCAGGTCTGCTAGTCGCTCTAGATCAGGTCTACTAGTCGCTCTAGATAAGGTCTGCTAGTCGCTCTAGATCAGGTCTGCTAGTCGCTCTAGATAAGGTCTGCTAGTCGCTCTAGATAAGGTCTGCTAGTCGCTCTAGATAAGGTCTGCTAGTCGCTCTAGATCAGGTCTGCTAGTCACTCTTGATAAGGTCTGCTAGTCGCTCTAGATAAGGTCTGCTAGTCGCTCTAGATAAGGTCTGCTAGTCGCTCTAGATCAGGTCTGCTAGTCACTCTTGATAAGGTCTGCTAGTCACTCTTGATAAGGTCTGTGCTCGTTGTTGTTTTGTCATTCATGGTACAGTATGTTGACAATGTGTTGTTGTGTTTCTTGTTGTTTCCAGGCTAGGCTTCCCCATGATGCTAATGACCTGTACCATAGGGATGTGCTACCTGCTGGCCACAATCATCGGACTGGGCTGGACCCTCTAACCTGCTCCTCACTGCACTACCAAAGAGAGACTGTTTGAGTGAATGTGTTTAGATACAGAGAGTTTCAAAGTGTTGGACGCAGCTCAAAAGCCACATGGAGATCAATCGTTCCTTCACAGATTCAAAGTTGCAGCTCATTTGGAAAGTGGTGGACATCATCTCGAGTACCTAGTCATATTGCAGTTATAATATGCAGTAGTTAGCCTACAACAGCAGTACAACAACAGCGATGTGTTGCAACATGAGGAAAACAAGCTAAACCAAGTGAATTAATTATAATCTACACTACATGGCCTCAGTCTAGAGATTTCTCAATGGTGCTCTTCTCTACAGCCCTCTCTTATCTCTCCAGGGTGCTCTTCAGTCTACAGCCCTCTCTTATCTCTCCATGGTGCTCTTCAGTCTACAGCCCTCTCTTATCTCTCCATGGTGCTCTTCAGTCTACAGCCCTCTCTTCTCTCTCCATGGTGCTCTTCAGTCTACAGCCCTCTCTTATCTCTCCATGGTGCTCTTCATTCTACAGCCCTCTCTTATCCCTCCATGGTGCTCTTCATTCTAAAGCCCTCTCTTATCCCTCTATGGTGCTCTTCAGTCTACAGCCCTCTCTTCTCTCTCCATGGTGCTCTTCATTCTACAGCCCTCTCTTATCTCTCCATGGTGCTCTTCAGTCTACAGTGCTCATTACACTGAGAATAATCAGAGGAGCAAGGCCTGAGTCTGCATGGCTCCCCATGGTGCTCTTTAGATCAACAGGGCTCTCCACGGTACTCTTTAGATCAACAGGGCTCTCCACGGTGCTGTTTAGATCCACAGGGCTCTCCATGGTGCACTTTAGATCAGCAGGGCTCTCCACAGTGCTCTTTAGATCAGCAGGGCTCTCCACGGTGCTCTTTAGATCCACAGGGCTCTCCAGAGTGCTCTTTAGATCCACAGGGCTCTCCATGGTGCTCTTTAGATCAGCAGGGCTCTCCATGGTGCTCTTTAGATCTACAGGGCTCTCCACGGTGCTCTTTAGATCCACAGGGCTCTCCAGAGTGCTCTTTAGATTAGCAGGGCTCTCCATGGTGCTCTTTAGATCTACAGGGCTGTCCATGGTGCTCTTTAGATCAGCAGGGCTCTCCACGGTGCTCTTTAGATCAACAGGGCTCTTCACGGTGCTGTTTAGATCCACAGGGCTCTCCATGGTGCACTTTAGATCAGCAGGGCTCTCCATGGTGCTCTTTAGATCAGCAGGGCTCTCCAGAGTGCTCTTTAGATCAGCAGGGCTCTCCATGGTGCTCTTTAGATCTACAGGGCTGTCCATGGTGCTCTTTAGATCCACAGGGCTCTCCATGGTGCACTTTAGATCCACAGGGCTCTCCATGGTGCACTTTAGATCAGCAGGGCTCTCCATGGTGCTCTTTAGATCAGCAGGGCTCTCCAGAGTGCTCTTTAGATCAGCAGGGCTCTCCATGGTGCTCTTTAGATCCACAGGGCTCTCCATGGTGCTCTTTAGATCCACAGGGCTCTCCATGGTGCTCTTTAGATCCACAGGGCTCTCCATGGTGCTCTTTAGATCCACAGGGCTCTCCATGGTGCTCTTTAGATCCACAGGGCTCTCCATGGTGCTCTTTAGATCCACAGGGCTCTCCATGGTGCTCTTTAGATCCACAGGGCTCTCCACGGTGCTCTTTAGATCCACAGGGCTCTCCATGGTGCTCTTTAGATCCACAGGGCTCTCCATGGTGCTCTTTAGATCCACAGGGCTCTCCATGGTGCTCTTTAGATCCACAGGGCTCTCCATGGTGCTCTTTAGATCCACAGGGCTCTCCACGGTGCTCTTTAGATCCACAGGGCTCTCCACGGTGCTCTTTAGATCAGCAGGGCTCTCCAGAGTGCTCTTTAGATCAGCAGGGCTCTCCATGGTGCTCTTTAGATCAACAGGGCTCTCCATGGTGCTCTTTAGATCAGCAGGGCTCTCCATGGTGCTCTTTAGATCCACAGGGCTCTCCATGGTGCTCTTTAGATCAGCAGGGCTCTCCATGGTGCTCTTTAGATCAACAGGGCTCTCCATGGTGCTCTTTAGATCAGCAGGGCTCTCCACAGTGCTCTTTAGATCAGCAGGGCTCTCCACAGTGCTCTTTAGATCAGCAGGGCTCTCCATGGTGCTTCTGCTTATATGGGTATATTATTAAAATATTTAGATTTTTCATGTAATTTCTTTGGTACTCAAAAATCTGAATCCTAGCTCAGCTAGATTATATGGATTCATCATCATGCCCCTGATACCCAATAAAAGGGATGTTTCTGTGGCCTATTAAAAGGTTGTGTGTAGTTGCCTGACTTTGGGCTGGATTCAATTAGATTGACATCCGCATAGCTGCTACTGCATCATCCCTCCAGCCCGGAGCAGCCCTGTTACTAAGAAACACTGCTACTGTATCATCCCTCCAGCCCGGAGCAGCCCTGTTACTCAGAAACACTGCTACTGCATGATCCCTGTTACTGATAAACATTAAGAACAATAAAACCTTTACAAAGTGGTGGATTGTTTTCTGTTTCTTTTCAAGGTAGAACGCTCACACTCCTATTCAGGGAGGGGCGAGGACTGACTCAGCGAGGGGCGAGGACTGACTCAGTGAGGGGCGAGGGTTGACTCAGGGAGGGGCGAGGGTTGACTCAGGGAGGGGCGAGGGTTGACTCGGGACAAGAGTTGACTCAGGGAGGGGCGAGGGTTGACTCAGGGAGGGGTGAGGACTGACTCAGGGGACAAGAGTTGACTCAGCGAGGGGCGAGGGTTGACTCAGGGAGGGGCGAGTGTTGACTCAGGGAGGGGCGAGGGTTGACTCAGGGAGGGGCGAGGGTTGACTCAGGGAGGGGCGAGGGTTGACTCAGGGAGGGGCGAGGACTGACTCAGGGAGGGGCGAGGACTGACTCAGGGAGGGGCGAGGACTGACTCAGCGAAGGGCGAGGGTTGACTCAGGGAGGGGCGAGGGTTGACACAGGGAGGGGCGAGGGTTGACACAGGGAAGGGCGAGAATTGACTCAGGGAGGGGCGAGGACTGACTCAGGGAGGGGCGAGGACTGACTCAGCGAAGGGCGAGGGTTGACTCAGGGAGGGGCGAGTGTTGACTCAGGGAGGGGCGAGGGTTGACTCAGGGAGGGGCGAGGATTGACTCAGGGAGGGGCGAGGACTGACTCAGCGAAGGGCGAGGGTTGACTCAGGGAGGGGCGAGTGTTGACTCAGGGAGGGGCGAGGGTTGACTCAGGGAGGGGCGAGGATTGACTCAGGGAGGGGCGAGGGTTGACTCAGGGAGGGGCGAGGGTTGACTCAGGGAGGGGCGAGGACTGACTATGGAACGGCTGAGGTCTGGGCATGTCCTAAAATATACAAAAATATTCACCCTCTGAATGGCACACATACAAAATCCATGTCTCAATTGTCTCAATGCTTAAAAATCATTTTTTAACGTGTCTCCTCCCCTTCATCTACACTGATTGAAGTGGATTTAATTAGTGACATCAATAAAGGATCATAGCTTTCACCTGGATTCACCTGGTCAATCTGTGTCGTGGAAAGAGCAGGTGTTCTTAATGTTTTGTATACTCAATGTTTGTAAAAATGTTATCTCAAATCCAAAATGCTAGAGTATAGAGCCAAATTCAAAGTTTTAGCTTCACTGTCAATATAAATGCATAGGAGAGTATATTTGCTCTGAGGCCTAACATGTGTCCCAAATGACACCCTATTCTCTATATAGTGCACTACTTTTCACCAGAGCCCCATAGGCCTCTAATGGTCCTGGACTGCAGAGCTGCACTAATGGCAGGAGAGCAGTAACACATATGTTTAGAATACAGCCACAGGTACACATATGGTTGGAATATAGACATCTAGTCTCTCTCTACCTGCTCCAATGAGAGTACTTTGGCGCTGGAGAGAATGGCTGCCGTTTTACAGGCTCCTAACCAATTATGTGTTTTTTTTACACATATTCTCTTATGACCGAAAAGAGGTTCTAGAAATCAGAACAGCAATTACTCACCTCGTATTGAAAGACAATTTTTTCTTTAACGAATCGGACCAGAGGGATTTACTCCAGAAACCCGACAAGGCCCTCATCCCCGTCATTCGCAGGAGAAAGACCAGTAGTCTCTGGTAAGACAAGGGGTGGAGGTCTATGTACAGTGGGGAGAACAAGTATTTGATACACTGCCGATTTCCCTACTTACAAATCATGTAGAGGTCTGTAATTTTTATCATAGATACACTTCAACTGTGAGAGACGGAATCTAAAAAAAATAATAATTTGCATTTTATTGCATGACATAAGTATTTGATCACCTACCAACCAGTAAGAATTCCGGCTCTCACAGACCTGTTAGTTTTTCTTTAAGAAGCCCTCCTGTTCTCCACTCATTACCTGTATTAACTGCAGCTGTTTGAACTCGTTACCTGTATAAAAGACACCTGTCCACACACTCAATCAAACAGACTCCAACCCCTGGAGAACTACAAGGCAGATGATTTAGTTTTCAAATAACGTAAAATGAGCGAGAAAAAGGCCATTCTTGAATATGGGGTGAGACATTGGTACAAATTTGTAAATAAAGCCATTGTAATTTAGAATGATATATTTCTGTTTTTAGAGGGAGAGAAACCCATCTCATGGGTCTCCCAGTCGAGGTCAGCAGAGGTATTGAACCAGGATCTGTAGCAACACAGCTTACACTGCTAAGCATTGTCTTAGACCGTTGGGCAACTCAGGCACTGGTCGGGAGTGGACTACAGTAAGAGCAAAATAATCCTAACAAAATAAAACAAGAACCATAGCGTAACAACAGTTTTAGTAAGTAATAGTGAAGTCACGCACAATTATCAGTTTCTATTTAGGTTTATGTCGCCCATTCACTGTAGCCCACCCCCGCCCGAACAGATCCACAGATGATGCCATCTCTATTGCACTCCACACTGCCCTTTCCCACCTTGACAAAAATAAATCCTATGTGAGAATGCTATTCATTGATTACAGCTCAGTGTTCAACACCATAGTGCCCTCAAAGCTGATCACTAAGCTAAGGACACTGGGACTAAACACCACCCTCTGCAACTGGATTCTGGACTTCCTGATGGGCCGCCCCCAGGTGGTAAGGGTAGGTAACAACACATCCGCCATGCTGATCCTCAACACAGGGGCCCCTCAGGGGTGTGTGCTCAGTCCCCTCCTGTACTCCCTGTTCACTCATGACTGCATGGCCAGACACGACTCCAACACCATCATTAAGTTTGCTGACAACACAACAGTGGTAGGCCTGATCAACGGTGAGACAGTCTATAGGGAGGAGGTCAGAGACCTGATCGTGTGGTGCCAGGACAACAACCTCTCCCTCAACTTGATCAAGACAAAGGAGTTGATTGTGGACTACAGAAAAAGGATAACCAAGCCCATTCTCATCGACGGGGCTGTAGTGGAGCAGGTTGAGAGCTTCAAGTTCCTTGGTGTCCACATCACCAACAAACTATCATGGTCAAAGCAAACCAAGACAGTCATGACTGTCGTGAAGAGGGCATGACAAAACCTATTCCCCCTCAAGAGACTGAAAAGATTTGACAAAGCTCTTCAGATCCTCAAAAGTTTATATAGCTGCACCACTGCCTGGTATGGAAACTGCTTGGTGCCTTGCGGTCGGAGGAAGGCACAACAGAGGCTTACGGCGCAGTACATCAATGGGGCCAAGCTTCCTGGACTTCTATACCAGTTGGTGTCAGAGGAAGGCCCTAAAAATGGTCAAAGAGTCCAGCCACCCTAGTCACAGACTGTTCTCTCTACTACCGCACGGCAAGCTGTACCGGAGCGCCAAGTCTAGGTCCAAGAGTCTTCTAAACAGCTTCTACCCCCAAGCCATAAGACTCCTGAACATCTAATCAGATGGCTACCCAGACTATATGCATGCCTTCTCCCCTACGCTGCTGCTACTCTCTGTTTATTATCCATGCATAGTCACTTTAACTATATATCCATGTACATACTACCTCAATCAGGCTGGCTAACCGGTGCCCCCACACATTGACTCTGTTCCGGTACCCCCTGTAAATAGTCTCGCTATTGTTATTTTACTGCTGCTCTTTAATTATTTGTTACTTTTATTTCTTATTTTTTAACCAATATATTTTTTACTTAACAGGTATTTTTCTTAAAACTGCATTATTGGTTAAGGGCATGTTAGTAAAATGTGATTTGATTTTGACATCTGGACTCTACACCTGCTCCAATGAGACAACTAGCCTCTCTACACCTGCTCCAATGAGACAACTAGCCTCTCTACACCTGCTCCAATGAGACAACTAGCCTCTCTACACCTGCTCCAATGAGACAACTAGCCTCTCTACCTCTCTACACCTGCTCCAATGAGACAACTAGCCTCTCTACCTCTCTACACCTGCTCCAATGAGACAACTAGCCTCTCTACCTCTCTACACCTGCTCCAATGAGACAACTAGCCTCTCTACACCTGCTCCAATGAGACAACTAGCCTCTCTACACCTGCTCCAATGAGACAACTAGCCTCTCTACCTCTCTACACCTGCTCCAATGAGACAACTAGCCTCTCTACCTCTCTACACCTGCTCCAATGAGACAACTAGCCTCTCTACCTCTCTACACCTGCTCCAATGAGACAACTAGCCTCTCTACCTCTCTACACCTGCTCCAATGAGACAACTAGCCTGTCTACCTCTCTACACCTGCTCCAATGAGACAACTAGCCTCTCTACACCTGCTCCAATGAGACAACTAGCCTCTCTACACCTGCTCCAATGAGACAACTAGCCTCTCTACACCTGCTCCAATGAGACAACTAGCCTCTCTACCTCTCTACACCTGCTCCAATGAGACAACTAGCCTCTCTACCTCTCTACACCTGCTCCAATGAGACAACTAGCCTCTCTACCTCTCTACACCTGCTCCAATGAGACAACTAGCCTCTCTACACCTGCTCCAATGAGACAACTAGCCTCTCTACACCTGCTCCAATGAGACAACTAGCCTCTCTACACCTGCTCCAATGAGACAACTAGCCTCTCTACACCTGCTCCAATGAGACAACTAGCCTCTCTACACCTGCTCCAATGAGACAACTAGCCTGTCTACCTCTCTACACCTGCTCCAATGAGACAACTAGCCTCTCTACCTCTCTACACCTGCTCCAATGAGACAACTAGCCTCTCTACCTCTCTACACCTGGTCCAATGAGACAACTAGCCTCTCTACCTCTCTACACCTGCTCCAATGAGACAACTAGCCTCTCTACACCTGCTCCAATGAGACAACTAGCCTCTCTACACCTGCTCCAATGAGACAACTAGCCTCTCTACCTCTCTACACCTGCTCCAATGAGACAACTAGCCTCTCTACCTCTCTACACCTGCTCCAATGAGACAACTAGCCTCTCTACCTCTCTACACCTGCTCCAATGAGACAACTAGCCTCTCTACCTCTCTACACCTGCTCCAATGAGACAACTAGCCTGTCTACCTCTCTACACCTGCTCCAATGAGACAACTAGCCTCTCTACACCTGCTCCAATGAGACAACTAGCCTCTCTACACCTGCTCCAATGAGACAACTAGCCTCTCTACACCTGCTCCAATGAGACAACTAGCCTCTCTACCTCTCTACACCTGCTCCAATGAGACAACTAGCCTCTCTACACCTGCTCAAATGAGACAACTAGCCTCTCTACCTCTCTACACCTGCTCCAATGAGACAACTAGCCTGTCTACCTCTCTACAAATGCTCCAATGAGACAACTAGCCTCTCTACACCTGCTCCAATGAGACAACTAGCCTCTCTACACCTGCTCCAATGAGACAACTAGCCTCTCTACACCTGCTCCAATGAGACAACTAGCCTCTCTACACCTGCTCCAATGAGACAACTAGCCTCTCTACACCTGCTCCAATGAGACAACTAGCCTCTCTACACCTGCTCCAATGAGACAACTAGCCTGTCTACCTCTCTACACCTGCTCCAATGAGACAACTAGCCTGTCTACCTCTCTACACCTGCTCCAATGAGACAACTAGCCTGTCTACCTCTCTACACCTGCTCCAATGAGACAACTAGCCTCTCTACCTCTCTACACCTGCTCCAATGAGACAACTAGCCTGTCTACCTCTCTACAAATGCTCCAATGAGACAACTAGCCTCTCTACACCTGCTCCAATGAGACAACTAGCCTCTCTACACCTGCTCCAATGAGACAACTAGCCTCTCTACACCTGCTCCAATGAGACAACTAGCCTCTCTACACCTGCTCCAATGAGACAACTAGCCTCTCTACACCTGCTCCAATGAGACAACTAGCCTCTCTACACCTGCTCCAATGAGACACCTAGCCTGTCTACCTCTCTACACCTGCTCCAATGAGACAACTAGCCTGTCTACCTCTCTACACCTGCTCCAATGAGACAACTAGCCTGTCTACCTCTCTACACCTGCTCCAATGAGACAACTAGCCTCTCTACCTCTCTACACCTGCTCCAATGAGACAACTAGCCTCTCTACCTCTCTACACCTGCTCCAATGAGACAACTAGCCTGTCTACCTCTCTACACCTGCTCCAATGAGACAACTAGCCTCTCTACCTCTCTACACCTGCTCCAATGAGACAACTAGCCTCTCTACCTCTCTACACCTGCTCCAATGAGACAACTAGCCTCTCTACACCTGCTCCAATGAGACAACTAGCCTCTCTACCTCTCTACACCTGCTCCAATGAGACAACTAGCCTGTCTACCTCTCTACACCTGCTCCAATGAGACAACTAGCCTCTCTACCTCTCTACACCTGCTCCAATGAGACAACTAGCCTGTCTACCTCTCTACACCTGCTCCAATGAGACAACTAGCCTCTCTACCTCTCTACACCTGCTCCAATGAGACAACTAGCCTCTCTACCTCTCTACACCTGCTCCAATGAGACAACTAGCCTGTCTACCTCTCTACACCTGCTCCAATGAGACAACTAGCCTCTCTACACCTGCTCCAATGAGACAACTAGCCTCTCTACCTCTCTACACCTGCTCCAATGAGACAACTAGCCTCTCTACCTCTCTACACCTGCTCCAATGAGACAACTAGCCTCTCTACACCTGCTCCAATGAGACAACTAGCCTCTCTACCTCTCTACACCTGCTCCAATGAGACAACTAGCCTCTCTACCTCTCTACACCTGCTCCAATGAGACAACTAGCCTGTCTACCTCTCTACACCTGCTCCAATGAGACAACTAGCCTCTCTACCTCTCTACACCTGCTCCAATGAGACAACTAGCCTCTCTACACCTGCTCCAATGAGACAATTAGCCTCTCTACCTCTCTACACCTGCTCCAATGAGACAACTAGCCTGTCTACCTCTCTACACCTGCTCCAATGAGACAACTAGCCTCTCTACACCTGCTCCAATGAGACAACTAGCCTCTCTACACCTGCTCCAATGAGACAACTAGCCTCTCTACACCTGCTCCAATGAGACAACTAGCCTCTCTACACCTGCTCCAATGAGACAACTAGCCTCTCTACCTCTCTACACCTGCTCCAATGAGACAACTAGCCTCTCTACACCTGCTCCAATGAGACAACTAGCCTCTCTACCTCTCTACACCTGCTCCAATGAGACAACTAGCCTGTCTACCTCTCTACAAATGCTCCAATGAGACAACTAGCCTCTCTACACCT
Organism: Oncorhynchus clarkii lewisi; assembly: GCF_045791955.1. Classification (NCBI taxonomy): domain Eukaryota; kingdom Metazoa; phylum Chordata; class Actinopteri; order Salmoniformes; family Salmonidae; genus Oncorhynchus; species Oncorhynchus clarkii. Next base: position 96,778,319 of record NC_092151.1, on the reverse strand, counting down.
GCTCCAATGAGACAACTAGCCTCTCTACACCTGCTCCAATGAGACAACTAGCCTCTCTACACCTGCTCCAATGAGACAACTAGCCTCTCTACACCTGCTCCAATGAGACAACTAGCCTCTCTACACCTGCTCCAATGAGACAACTAGCCTCTCTACACCTGCTCCAATGAGACAACTAGCCTGTCTACCTCTCTACACCTGCTCCAATGAGACAACTAGCCTGTCTACCTCTCTACACCTGCTCCAATGAGACAACTAGCCTGTCTACCTCTCTACACCTGCTCCAATGAGACAACTAGCCTCTCTACCTCTCTACACCTGCTCCAATGAGACAACTAGCCTCTCTACACCTGCTCCAATGAGACAACTAGCCTCTCTACACCTGCTCCAATGAGACAACTAGCCTGTCTACCTCTCTACACCTGCTCCAATGAGACAACTAGCCTCTCTACACCTGCTCCAATGAGACAACTAGCCTCTCTACCTCTCTACACCTGCTCCAATGAGACAACTAGCCTCTCTACCTCTCTACACCTGCTCCAATGAGACAACTAGCCTCTCTACACCTGCTCCAATGAGACAACTAGCCTGTCTACCTCTCTACACCTGCTCCAATGAGACAACTAGCCTGTCTACCTCTCTACACCAGTGCCCAGCTGCACCATCTTTTCTTACCTGTAACACCTTGGTTCAACAGGTACTTTAGCAGCTGTTTCTGACTGCCTGAACACATGTATGGAGAGACGCAGCCTGCATCCCAAATGGTACCCTACTCCCTATATAGTGCACTATTTTTGACCATGGTCCTGGCTCTGCACATGACTACATAGGGACTAGGGTACCATTTAGGATTTAGCCATGGGTTGGGTAGGCTGCAGACAAACAGGTGTTAGGTAGTGGAGATGCTTTTTCTGGTCCTCTCTGAATCCTCATGGGGTAAAAATCCACATATTTAAGCATACAGGCATGTACTGGCATGGACACATGCTCCGACAACATGTCAAATAATCAGATTTAATGTACAGTAAAACCATCAGATTACACTGAACCTCTACGGGATCGGTGTCTCCTACGTGGGACGATTGAGCTAACGTAGGCTAATGTGATTAGCATGAGGTTGTAAGTAACAAAAACAATTCCCAGGACATAGATATATCTGATATTGGCAGAAAGCTTAAAATTCTTCTTAATCTAACTGCACTGTCCAATTAACAGTAGCTATTACAATGAAAGAATAGCATGCTATTGTTTGAGGAGAGTGCACAATTAAGAACTTGAAAATGTATTAATAAACCAATTAGGCATATTTGGGCAGTCTTGATACAGAATTTTGAGCAGATATGCAATGGTTCATTGGATCTGTCTAAAACTTTACACATACCCTGCTGTCATCTAGTGGCCAAAATATAAATTGCGTCTGGGCTGGAATAATACATTATGGCTTTCTCTTGCAAAACATAGAAAAAAAACATTTTGGGGGGGTTATATTATCTTTTACCAGATCTAATGTGTTATATTCTCCTACATTCATTTCACATTTCCACAAACTGCAGTGTTTGGTACCAAGAATGAAATGGTACCAAGAATATGCACTTCCTTGCTTCAGGTCCTGAGTTACAGGCAGTTAGATTTGGGTATATCATTTTAGGCAAAAATTGAGAAAAAGGGTCCGATCCTTAAGAAGTTTAAAGAGCATCATATTACATGTAAAAGCATCAGATACCATGTTAGAAAATCAGATTACATGTAAAACCATCATGTTACATGTACAGTAAGAGCATCCGATTACATGTTAGCATCAGATTACATGTTAGCATCAGATTACATGTTAGCAGCAGATTACATGTTAGCATCAGATTACATGTTAGCATCAGATTACATGTTAGAGCATCAGATTACATGTTAGAGCAGCAGATTACATGTTAGAGCATCAGATTACATGTTAGAGCATCAGATTACATGTTAGCAGCAGATTACATGTTAGCATCAGATTACATGTTAGCATCAGATTACATGTTAGCATCAGATTACATGTTAGCATCAGATTACATGTTAGCATCAGATTACATGTTAGCATCAGATTACATGTTAGCATCAGATTACATGTTAGCATCAGATTACATGTTAGCATCAGATTATATGTTAGCATCAGATTACATGTTAGCATCAGATTACATGTTAGCAGCAGATTACATGTTAGCATCAGATTACATGTTAGCATCAGATTACATGTTAGCATCAGATTACATGTTAGCATCAGATTACATGTTAGCATCAGATTACATGTTAGCAGCAGATTACATGTTAGAGCATCAGATTACATGTTAGAGCAGCAGATTACATGTTAGCATCAGATTACATGTTAGAGCATCAGATTACATGTTAGCATCAGATTACATGTTAGCATCAGACAGATTACATGTTAGAGCATCAGATTACATGTTAGCATCAGATTACATGTTAGCATCAGACAGATTACATGTTAGAGCATCAGATTACATGTTAGCATCAGATTATATGTTAGCATCAGATTACATGTTAGCATCAGATTACATGTTAGCATCAGATTACATGTTAGAGCATCAGATTACATGTTAGCATCAGATTACATGTTAGCATCAGATTACATGTTAGCATCAGATTATATGTTAGCATCAGATTACATGTTAGCATCAGATTACATGTTAGCATCAGATTACATGTTAGAGCATCAGATTACATGTTAGCATCAGATTACATGTTAGAGCATCAGAGCATTAGAGCATTTTTGCTTTTGCTTATTATTGGCTCTTTGGAGACCAGGCCGCGTGACTGCAAAGCAATTGGTGACAACTACTGTTGTAAAAAGGGCTTTATAAAATACATTTTATTGATTGTTGATTGTATTTCTTGAACACAACTCTAAACATTTAGTCTGTCGGTTGTTCTCTGTGCTCGTCTCCTTCACTTGGCTCCGTATTTAATATGCACCAGTGTCTCTGTGTGTGTTAATGCAGGCTGTATCGATTCTCTTCGCTCTGATTCTCTGGAACTGTCCATTAGAAGCTCATTGTATCTAGAGTGCCTGATAACATGCAGATGCTCTGAAAGACAGCCACAGAATCTGGCTTGTGTTCCAATTGGTACCCTCTTCTGCACTACTTTTGATGATTTGCCTCTGGTCTAAAGTAAGTGCACGATGGAGGTATTAGGTTGCCATTTGGAACGCAGACAGACAGTGATCTACCAGGAGAGAAAGGAACATTGAGAGCAGACACTCATTCATTCTTCGATGGAAATAATCACATCCAGTCCAGATAACAAACCAAACTGAACAAGCTTGGCATGAAGCATTAATGATTATGTTAATTATTTAAAACCAAACATGTATTGAAGTATTTTACAGTACATGTGACTCTAGGTAAGGTCATGTTCATGTGCTTTCTCTGTAGGAATATAGGTTCATATGAATATATGGGTTCATATGAATATTTTAGCCCAGAGCCCTGTGGGGCGTGGCTTTAGACCAGAGCCCTGTGGGACGTGGCTTTAGCCCAGAGCCCTGTGGGACGTGGCTTTAGACCAGAGCCCTGTGGGACGTGGCTTTAGCCCAGAGCCCTGTGGGACGTGGCTTTAGACCAGAGCCCTGTGGGACGTGGCTTTAGCCCAGAGCCCTGTGGGACATAGCTTTAGACCAGAGCCCTGTGGGACGTGGCTTTAGACCAGAGGCCAGGTGGGACATGGCTTTAGACCAGAGCCCTGTGGGACGTGGCTTTAGCCCAGAGCCCTGTGGGACATAGTTTTAGACCAGACCTGTGGGACATGGCTTTAGACCAGAGCCCTGTGGGACGTGGCTTTAGACCAGAGACATGTGGGACATAGCTTTAGACCAGAGCCCTGTGGGACATGGCTTTAGACCAGAGCCCTGTGGGACATGGCTTTAGACCAGAGACCTGTGGGACATGGCTTTAGACCAGAGACCTGTGGGACATGGCTTTAGACCAGAGACCTGTGGGACATGGCTTTAGACCAGAGACCTGTGGGACATAGCTTTAGACCAGAGCCCTGTGGGACATGGCTTTAGACCAGAGCCCTGTGGGACATGGCTTTAGACCAGAGACCTGTGGGACATGGCTTTAGACCAGAGACCTGTGGGACATAGCTTTAGACCAGAGCGCTGTGGGACATGGCTTTAGACCAGAGCCCTGTGGGACATGGCTTTAGACCAGAGACCTGTGGGACATGGCTTTAGACCAGAGACCTGTGGGACATGGCTTTAGACCAGAGCCCTGTGGGACATGGCTTTAGACCAGAGATCTGTGGGACATAGCTTTAGACCAGAGACCTGTGGGACGTGGCTTTAGCCCAGAGCCCTGTGGGACGTGGCTTTAGCCCAGAGCCCTGTGGGACGTGGCTTTAGACCAGAGCCCTGTGGGACGTGGCTTTAGCCCAGAGCCCTGTGGGACGTGGCTTTAGACCAGAGCCCTGTGGGACGTGGCTTTAGCCCAGAGCCCTGTGGGACATAGCTTTAGACCAGAGCCCTGTGGGACGTGGCTTTAGACCAGAGGCCAGGTGGGACATGGCTTTAGACCAGAGCCCTGTGGGACCTGGCTTTCGCCCAGAGCCCTGTGGGACATAGTTTTAGACCAGACCTGTGGGACATGGCTTTAGACCAGAGCCCTGTGGGACGTGGCTTTAGACCAGAGACCTGTGGGACATAGCTTTAGACCAGAGCCCTGTGGGACATGGCTTTAGACCAGAGCCCTGTGGGACATGGCTTTAGACCAGAGACCTGTGGGACATGGCTTTAGACCAGAGACCTGTGGGACATGGCTTTAGACCAGAGACCTGTGGGACATGGCTTTAGACCAGAGACCTGTGGGACATAGCTTTAGACCAGAGCCCTGTGGGACATGGCTTTAGACCAGAGCCCTGTGGGACATGGCTTTAGACCAGAGACCTGTGGGACATGGCTTTAGACCAGAGACCTGTGGGACATAGCTTTAGACCAGAGCCCTGTGGGACATGGCTTTAGACCAGAGCCCTGTGGGACATGGCTTTAGACCAGAGACCTGTGGGACATGGCTTTAGACCAGAGACCTGTGGGACATGGCTTTAGACCAGAGCCCTGTGGGACATGGCTTTAGACCAGAGATCTGTGGGACATAGCTTTAGACCAGAGACCTGTGGGATGTGGCTTTAGCCCAGAGCCCTGTGGGACATGGCTTTAGACCAGAGACCTGTGGGACGTGGCTTTAGACCAGAGCCCTGTGGGACATGGTTGGGCCAGTAAACGAAAGGTTGCTGGATCAAATCCCAGAGCTGACATGGTAAAAATATGTTGTTCTGTCCCTGTGCAATGTTCCCCGGGATCCGATGACGCGGACGTCGATTAAGGCAGCCCCCCCCACCTCTCTGATTCAGGATTGGGTTAAAAGCAGAAGACACATTTCAGTTGAATGCATTCAGTTGTACAACTGACTAGGTATCCCCCCTTTCCCCCTTCTACCTGTCTCCAAAAACAAAAAAATATGGAAGGCACCTAATATAATGTAGTTCACTATAGGCCCTGGTCTAAAGTAGTTCACTATAGGCCCTGGTCTAAAGTAGATCACTATAGGCCCTGGTCTAAAGTAGTTCACTATAGGCCCTGGTCTAATGTAGTTCACTATAGGCCCTTGTCTAATGTAGTTCCCTATAGGCCCTGGTCTAAAGTAGTTCACTATAGGCCCTGGTCTAATGTAGTTCACTATAGGCCCTGGTCTAATGTAGTTCACTATAGGCCCTGGTCTAAAGTAGTTCCTTATAAGGAATAGTGTGTCATTTGGGATGCAGATTAGAGCTCACTAGCTGACTTCCCAAATGTCTCTCTGCTAGTGGGCATCCTGGGCTATCTACCTCAGAAAAAAGACTGGACATATCTATGAGTCATCTTTCAACTGGAGCTTTTGAGCAGTTTAGTTTGAGCATCATTTTTGTCCAAGTCTTCAGAGAAATACAAATGTAATTTCAAGGAATGATTCGTATCTACGATCTGACTGGCGGGTGTTTGATTATTAAATCCATTGAGATGAGTTACTTCATCCCAAATGGCACCATATTTTCTACATAGTGCACTACGTTTGACCAAGGTCCTGGGTGTCCAGATGACCAGAACAGTAACTGTGTTGGGCTAAAGCAGACGGACGTTCTTTGCCTTAATCCAATCAGTCTTTTAGTTCTGCTTTAAACTTCACAGATGAAGAAAACATCTCCTTGAGCACTGGGAAGTTGTCCATCACACTTTACAGGTCCTTGGGGTGGAGCAGGGGAAGGTTGTTTTATGAACGACGTCAATTGATTCCCAACTATGCTTACAGATGGACGTTGTTGAAATGTCTATCCACCTCATTTTGGATCGTTGCTATGGGGACAGCCAAACAACAGAAGTGATGGATTTGACTTCTGTTACTTCCCTGTTGCAGCCTGCTGGTGACTTCTGCTTTTCTTCCCTGTTGTAGCCTGCTGGTGACTTCTGTTACTTCCCTGTTGCAGCCTGCTGGTGACTTCTGCTTGACTTCCCTGCTGTAGCCTGTTGGTGACTTCTGCTTTTACTTCCCTGTTGCAGCATGCTGGTGACTTCTGCTTTACTTCCCTGTTGCAGCATGCTGGTGACTTCTGCTTTACTTCCCTGCTGCAGCATGCTGGGGACTTCTGCTTTACTTCCCTGCTGCAGCATGCTGGGGACTTCTGCTTGACTTCCCTGTTGCAGCCTGCTGGTGACTTCTGCTTTACTTCCCTGTTGCAACATGCTGGTGACTTCTGCTTTACTTCCCTGTTGCAGCATGCTGGTGACTTCTGCTTTACTTCCCTGTTGCAGCATGCGGGTGACTTCTGCTTTACTTCCCTGCTGCAGCATGCTGGGGACTTCTGCTTGACTTCCCTGTTGCAGCCTGCTGGTGACTTCTGCTTTACTTCCCTGTTGCAACATGCTGGTGACTTCTGCTTTACTTCCCTGTTGCAGCATGCTGGTGACTTCTGCTTTACTTCCCTGTTGCAGCATGCTGGTGACTTCTGCTTTACTTCCCTGTTGCAGCATGCTGGTGACTTCTGCTTGACTTCCCTGCTGTAGCCTGCTGGTGACTTCTGCTTGACTTCCCTGTTGCAACATGCTGGTGACTTCTGCTTGACTTCCCTGTTGCAGCATGCTGGTGACTTCTGCTTGACTTCCCTGCTGTAGCATGCTGGTGACTTCTGCTTGACTTCCCTGTTGCAGCATGCTGGTGACTTCTGCTTTACTTCCCTGTTGCAGCCTGCTGGTGACTTCTGCTTTACTTCCCTGTTGCAGCCTGCTGGTGACTTCTGCTTTACTTCCCTGTTGCAGCCTGCTGGTGACTTCGGCTTTACTTCCCTGTTGCAGCATGCTGGTGACTTCTGCTTTACTTCCCTGTTGTAGCCTGCTGGTGACTTCTGCTTTACTTCCCTGTTGCAACATGCTGGTGACTTCTGCTTTACTTCCCTGTTGCAGCATGCTGGTGACTTCTGCTTTACTTCCCTGTTGCAGCATGCTGGTGACTTCTGCTTTACTTCCCTGCTGCAGCATGCTGGGGACTTCTGCTTTACTTCCCTGCTGCAGCATGCTGGGGACTTCTGCTTGACTTCCCTGTTGCAGCCTGCTGGTGACTTCTGCTTTACTTCCCTGTTGCAACATGCTGGTGACTTCTGCTTTACTTCCCTGTTGCAGCATGCTGGTGACTTCTGCTTTACTTCCCTGTTGCAGCATGCTGGTGACTTCTGCTTTACTTCCCTGCTGCAGCATGCTGGGGACTTCTGCTTGACTTCCCTGTTGCAGCCTGCTGGTGACTTCTGCTTTACTTCCCTGTTGCAACATGCTGGTGACTTCTGCTTTACTTCCCTGTTGCAGCATGCTGGTGACTTCTGCTTTACTTCCCTGTTGCAGCATGCTGGTGACTTCTGCTTTACTTCCCTGTTGCAGCATGCTGGTGACTTCTGCTTGACTTCCCTGCTGAAGCCTGCTGGTGACTTCTGCTTGACTTCCCTGTTGCAACATGCTGGTGACTTCTGCTTGACTTCCCTGTTGCAGCATGCTGGTGACTTCTGCTTGACTTCCCTGCTGTAGCATGCTGGTGACTTCTGCTTGACTTCCCTGTTGCAGCATGCTGGTGACTTCTGCTTTACTTCCCAGTTGCAGCCTGCTGGTGACTTCTGCTTTACTTCCCTGTTGCAGCCTGCTGGTGACTTCTGCTTTACTTCCCTGTTGCAGCCTGCTGGTGACTTCTGCTTTACTTCCCTGTTGCAGCATGCTGGTGACTTCTGCTTTACTTCCCTGTTGTAGCCTGCTGGTGACTTCTGCTTTACTTCCCTGTTGCAACATGCTGGTGACTTCTGCTTTACTTCCCTGTTGCAGCATGCTGGTGACTTCTGCTTTACTTCCCTGTTGCAGCATGCTGGTGACTTCTGCTTTACTTCCCTGTTGCAGCATGCTGGTGACTTCTGCTTGACTTCCCTGCTGTAGCCTGCTGGTGACTTCTGCTTGACTTCCCTGTTGCAACATGCTGGTGACTTCTGCTTGACTTCCCTGTTGCAGCATGCTGGTGACTTCTGCTTGACTTCCCTGCTGTAGCATGCTGGTGACTTCTGCTTGACTTCCCTGTTGCAGCATGCTGGTGACTTCTGCTTTACTTCCCTGTTGCAGCCTGCTGGTGACTTCTGCTTTACTTCCCTGTTGCAGCCTGCTGGTGACTTCTGCTTTACTTCCCTGTTGCAGCCTGCTGGTGACTTCTGCTTTACTTCCCTGTTGCAGCATGCTGGTGACTTCTGCTTTACTTCCCTGTTGTAGCCTGCTGGTGACTTCTGCTTTACTTCCCTGTTGCAACATGCTGGTGACTTCTGCTTTACTTCCCTGTTGCAGCATGCTGGTGACTTCTGCTTTACTTCCCTGTTGCAGCATGCTGGTGACTTCTGCTTTACTTCCCTGCTGCAGCATGCTGGGGACTTCTGCTTTACTTCCCTGCTGCAGCATGCTGGGGACTTCTGCTTGACTTCCCTGTTGCAGCCTGCTGGTGACTTCTGCTTTACTTCCCTGTTGCAACATGCTGGTGACTTCTGCTTTACTTCCCTGTTGCAGCATGCTGGTGACTTCTGCTTTACTTCCCTGTTGCAGCATGCTGGTGACTTCTGCTTTACTTCCCTGCTGCAGCATGCTGGGGACTTCTGCTTGACTTCCCTGTTGCAGCCTGCTGGTGACTTCTGCTTTACTTCCCTGTTGCAACATGCTGGTGACTTCTGCTTTACTTCCCTGTTGCAGCATGCTGGTGACTTCTGCTTTACTTCCCTGTTGCAGCATGCTGGTGACTTCTGCTTTACTTCCCTGTTGCAGCATGCTGGTGACTTCTGCTTGACTTCCCTGCTGTAGCCTGCTGGTGACTTCTGCTTGACTTCCCTGTTGCAACATGCTGGTGACTTCTGCTTGACTTCCCTGTTGCAGCATGCTGGTGACTTCTGCTTGACTTCCCTGCTGTAGCATGCTGGTGACTTCTGCTTGACTTCCCTGTTGCAGCATGCTGGTGACTTCTGCTTTACTTCCCTGTTGCAGCCTGCTGGTGACTTCTGCTTTACTTCCCTGTTGCAGCCTGCTGGTGACTTCTGCTTTACTTCCCTGTTGCAGCCTGCTGGTGACTTCTGCTTTACTTCCCTGTTGCAGCATGCTGGTGACTTCTGCTTTACTTCCCTGTTGTAGCCTGCTGGTGACTTCTGCTTTACTTCCCTGTTGCAACATGCTGGTGACTTCTGCTTTACTTCCCTGTTGCAGCATGCTGGTGACTTCTGCTTTACTTCCCTGTTGCAGCATGCTGGTGACTTCTGCTTTTACTTATTTATCAGGATGTAGCCTGGTTTTAAGATAGGAAAGAATGGGCTTCTCCTTTCCGACTCCGCACCCGTTAATGCTGTAGCCTAGTTTACATTCAGCAAGCAAGAGCAAGCGTCCGTCTCCTCCAATAGGCTAGTCCTGGTAAAAATTCCCAGTCTTAGGTCAGTTAGGAGCACCACTTAATTTAAGAATGTAAAATGTCAGAATAATAGTAGAGAGAATTATTATCACACACTCTTTTTCAGTTCTGCCCACAAATGTTCTATAGGATTGAGGTCAGGGCTTTGTGACGGCCACTCCAATACCTTGACTTGGTTGTCCTTTCTGTTGTCCTTCTGTTGTCCTTCTGTTGTCCTTCTGTTGTCCTTCTGTTGTCCTTCTGTTGTCCTTTCTGTTGTCCTTCTGTTGTCCTTTTGTTGTCCTTCTGTTGTCCTTCTGTTGTCCTTCTGTTGTCCTTCTGTTGTCCTTTCTGTTGTCCTTTTGTTGTCCTTTTGTTGTCCTTTTGTTGTCCTTTTGTTGTCCTTCTGTTGTCCTTCTGTTGTCCTTTCTGTTGTCCTTTCTGTTATCCTTCTGTTGTCCTTCTGTTGTCCTTTCTGTTGTCCTTTCTGTTGTCCTTCTGTTGTCCTTCTGTTGTCCTTTCTGTTGTCCTTCTGTTGTCCTTCTGTTGTCCTTTCTGTTGTCCTTCTGTTGTCCTTCTGTTGTCCTTCTGTTGTCCTTTTGTTGTCCTTCTGTTGTCCTTTCTGTTGTCCTTCTGTTGTCCTTCTGTTGTCCTTTCTGTTGTCCTTTCTGTTGTCCTTTCTGTTGTCCTTTCTGTTGTCCTTCTGTTGTCCTTTCTGTTGTCCTTCTGTTGTCCTTCTGTTCTCCTTTCTGTTGTCCTTTCTGTTGTCCTTTCTGTTGTCCTTTCTGTTGTCCTTTCTGTTGTCCTTTCTGTTGTCCTTCTGTTGTCCTTTCTGTTGTCCTTCTGTTGTCCTTCTGTTCTCCTTTCTGTTGTCCTTTCTGTTGTCCTTTCTGTTGTCCTTTCTGTTGTCCTTTCTGTTGTCCTTCTGTTGTCCTTTTGTTGTCCTTTTGTTGTCCTTTTGTTGTCCTTTTGTTGTCCTTCTGTTGTCCTTCTGTTGTCCTTCTGTTGTCCTTTTGCCACAACTTTGGTTGTATTCTTGGGGTCATTGTCCATTTGGAAGACCCATTTGCGACCAAGCTTTAAGTTCCTGACTAATGTCTTGAGAAGTTGCTTCAATATATCTACATCATTTTCCTTCCTCATAACGCCATCTATTTTGTGAAGTGCACCAGTCCCTCCTGCAGCAAAGCAGCCCCACATCATGATGCTGCCACCCCTGTGCTTCATGTTTGGCATGGTGTTCTTTGGCTTGCAAGCCTCCCCCTTTTCATCAAAACATAATGGTCATTTTGGCAAAACAGTTCTATTTTTGTTTCATCAGACTACGATCTTTGTCCCCATGTGCAGTTGCAAACCGTAGTCTGGCTTTTTTATGGCGGTTTTGGAGCAGTGGCTTCTTCCTTGTTGAGCGGCCTTTCAGGTTGTCGATATAGGACTCGTTTTACTGTGGATATAGATACTTTTGTACCTATTTCCTCCAGCATCTTCACAAGGTCCTTTGCTGTTGTTCTGGGATTGATTTGCACTTTTCGCACCAAAGTACGTTCATCTCTAGGAGACAGAACGGGTCTCCTTCCTGAGCAGTATGACAACTGAGTGGTCCCATGGCGTACTGTTGTTTGTACAGATGAACGTGGTAGCTTCACGCGTTTTGGAAATTGCTCCCAAGGATGAACCAGACTTGTGGAGTTCTACAAGTTTTTATCTGAGGTTGATTTCTTTTGATTTTCCCATGATCTCAAGCAAAGGCACTGAGTTTGAAGGTAGGCCTTGAAATACATCCACAGGTACACCTCCAATTTACTCAAATTATGTCAATTAGCCTATCAGAAGCTTCTAAAGCCATGACATCATTTTCATGGAAATTTTCCAAGCTGTTGAAAGGCACAGTCAACTTAGTGTATGTAAACTTCTGACCCACTGGAATTGTGACACAGTGAATTACTGTAAAAGTGAAATAATCTGTTTGATAACAATTGTTGGAAAAATGACTTGTGTCATGCACAAAGTAGATGTCCTAACCAACTTGCCAAAACTATAGTTTGTTAACAAGAAATTTGTGGATTGGTTGAAAAATGTGTTTTTATGACTCCAACCTAAGTGTATGTAAACTTCCCACTTCAACTGTATTTCTTCAATGGGGGTTGGTAGTGAGAAGTTAGAAAAGGTTGACATTGTTTTTCTGAGAAACACAGTGACGCACATTGCCACATTGCTCGTCAGAAAGTTGTCAGACTGATATGGGCTGTAAACTGCAGGATAACCATTACATTCGTCTCATGTATTGTAGTATCCGAATGGTATGGTAGAAATGTTTAAGCACTAAATGCAATAGCCGTTCATATCGTAAGTCTCACAAATCCGGTCATGAAATGCTTGACAACATAATACTTTGATCTGGTATCTGATTGATGATCTTCTTACAGTCAACCTAACATTACAACATGTGTTGTAATGAATGTTAGGTACTCCGTCAAATACAACCTAACCTTGTTTCACCATTTGTGTATGAAAAGGTGTTGATGATGAAAACCTTTCATCTTAATTCGTCGGTCAGCAAACTGAATGAAGAAGACTAATAGAGTAAGAAGTTTGAAGTAGAATAGTTTTCCTCTGTTTTCCAGTGTCTTGAGGGGAGGGTACCTGCTTCAGCTTCGGTTCTGGAGCAGTGGCATTCAACTGACACTCGGTGACATAATACCAGTTCTCCTCTCCTCCCTTTCATTTTGAGGAGAGTTATTGGATTTGAGACACATAACAAATAACACTCGAATTGGAAGAGAGGGAGCATGCGTTTAGGTCTTATATATTTGGGTCTCAAGGGTCGCATGGGGTCAGGAGAGGGTTGAGTCAAAGGAGCGGTACTGCAGTAAAACCCCCACTTACAACAAAGTCAATCGTTGTTGAGGAGAACTAACCCAAAAACCCCGTTGTCGAGGAGAACTAACCCAAAACCCAATTCTTACAAATCTCTGAACAATGAGAAATACAAGCAAAATCACGAAGCAAGAACAATTAAATGCATTTGGTCTGTACCATGGTTTATAATGGTATTTCTAATGGGTTCTAATGGATTTGAGATTTATTTATGTAATGTCTGTAAGGGAAACATCCTATTGGTATGGATGTGTTATACTGTGGAATAAGTGAATTAGGTTAATGTTAATGAGGGTAAAGATCATAGAGCTGAATGTTAATTCTGTAAGGGCAGACACTGGGAGACGAGAAGCAAGTACAGGGAGTGAACATTTAATAAATAACTGACAAGAAACAGACAAGGACAGCGTCTGGACAGGGAAAACATAATGACAATAACGCTCATACGGAGATCAAACTGAGGACCAGACAGATATAGGGGCAGCAATCAACAAAGTAATGGAGTCCAGGTGAATTCCAAAGATGCACTGGTGTGCGTAACAATGGTGACAGGTGTGCGTAACGATGGTGACAGGTGTGCATAACGATGGTGACAGGTGTGCGTAATGATGGTGACAGGTGTGCGTAATGATGGGCAGTGCTCTCATTCACCAGGGAGCGGGAGCAGGCGTGACAGGACCCCCACCTCTAGGGGCGCCACCCTACGTCCCACCTGGGGGAACCTGACGGGCCGGCCGAGCCATGGGAGTCAGGTGAGCCGACTGAGGCGTGGAAGCCCGACGAGCCGGCCGAGGCGTGGAAGTCCAAAGAGTCAGCTGAGGCAGCTGAGGTTTTGGAGTCGTGCTTGGCCATGCAGTCATGGGTGAACAGGGAGTACAGGAGGGGACTGAGCATGCACCCCTGAGGGGCCCCCGTGTTGAGGATCAGCATAGCAGATGTGTCAGGAAGTCCAAGATCCAGTTGCAGAGGGAGGTGCTTAGTCCCAGGGTCCTTAGCTTAATGATGAGCTTGGAGGGTGTTGAACGCTGAGCTATAGTCAATTAATAACATTCTCACATAGGTGTTCCATTTGTCCAGGTAGGAAAGGGCAGTGTGGAGTGCAATAGAGATTGCGTCATCTGTGGATCTGTTGGGGCGGTATGCAAATTGGAGTGGGTCTAGGGTGTCTGGGATATACCTTCTATCTTCAGCACTCTCTTGTCTCCTGCTGTCACTCATAAATACTGTAGTTCCTCTCCTACAGTACCTCATTCAGACGGTAGTTCCTCTCCTACAGTACCTCATTCAGACTGTAGCTCCTCTCATATAGTACCTCATTCAGACTGTAGTTCCTCTCCTGCAGTACCTCATTTAGACTGTAGTTCCTCTCCTACAGCACCTCATTCAGACTGTAGTTCCTCTTCTACAGTACCTCATTCAGACTGTAGTTCCTCTCCTACAGTACCTCATTCAGACTGTAGCTCCTCTCCTACAGCACCTCATTCAGACTGTAGTTTCTATCATACAGTACCTCATTCAGACTGTAGTTCCTCTCCTACAGTACCTCATTCAGACTGTAGTTCCTCTCATACAGTACCTCATTCAGACTGTAGTTCCTCTCCTGCAGTACCTCATTTAGACTGTAGCTCCTCTCATACAGTACCTCATTCAGACTGTAGTTCCTCTCCTGCAGTACCTCATTTAGACTGTAGCTCCTCTCCTACAGTACCTCATTCAGACTGTAGTTCCTCTATCATACAGTACCTCATTCAGACTGTAGTTCCTCTCCTAAAGTACCTCATTCAGACTGTAGTTCCACTCCTACAGTACCTCATTCAGACTGTAGTTCCTCTCCTACAGCACCTCATTCAGACTGTAGTTCCTCTCCTACAGTACCTCATTCAGACTGTAGTTCCTCTCCTACAGCACCTCATTCAGACTGTAGTTCCTCTCCTACAGTACCTCATTCAGACTGTAGTTCCTCTCCTACAGCACCTCATTCAGACTGTAGTTTCTATCATACTGTCACGTTCTGACCATCGTTCGTGTGTGTTTTCCTTGTTTTAGTGTTGGTCAGGACGTGAACTGGGTGGGCATTCTATGTTGGATGTCTTGTTTGTCTATTTCTATGTCTGGCCTGATATGGTTCTCAATCAGAGGCAGGTGTTAGTCATTGTCTCTGATTGGGAACCATATTTAGGTAGCCTGGGTTTCACTGTGTGTTTGTGGGTGATTGTCCTTAGTGTTAGTTTGCACCAGTTTAGGCTGTTTCGGTTTTCATTACGTTTATTATTTTGCACTGTTTGTATTTAGATTCGTGTTGCTATAGTCACAATAAACATGGATCGCAATCTACACGCCGCATTTTGGTCCGACTCTCCTTCTCATAAAGAAAACCGTTACAGAATCACCCACCACCAACGGACCAAGCAGCGTGTCAACAGGCAGCAACAGCAGCGTAAAGAGGAATGGACATGGGAGGACGTTATGGACAGCAGGAGTATGGACTATACTACTTGGGAGGAGATCGACAGGTGGGCGGCCGACCCAGGGAGAGTGCCGGAGCCCGCCTGGGATTCGCTGGAGCAGTGCGAGGAAGGTTATCGTAGAATGGAGGCGGTGAAAGCAGAGAGGCGCTGGTATGAGAAGGCAGCACGGCGACGCGGATGGAAGCCCGAGAGGCAGCCCCAAAAATTTCTTGGGGGGGGGCTAACAGGGAGTATGGCTACGCCAGGTAGGAGACCTGGGCAGACTCCCTGTGCTTACCGGGGGGCTAGAGAGACCGGACAGGCACCGTGTTATGCAGTGGTGCGCACGGTGTCTCCAGTGCGGGTGCAGAGCCCGGTGCGGTATATTCCAGCTCCGCGTGTCGGCCGGGCTAGATTGAGCGTCGAGCCTAATGCCATGAAGCCGGCTCTACGCAGCTGGTCCCCAGTGCGTCTCCTTGGGCCGGCTTACATGGCACCAGCCTTGCACTCGGTGTCTCCGGTTCGCCTGCATAGCCCAGTGCGGGCTATTCCACCTCGCCGCACTGGCAGGGCGACCGTGAGCATTCAACCAGGTAAGGTTGGGCAGGCTCGGTGCTCAAGAGCTCCAGTGCGCCTGCACGGTCCGGTTTTTCCAGTACCACCTCCACACCCCAGCCCTCCGGTAGCAGCTCCCCGCACCAGGCTTCCTGTGCGTGTCCTCGGCCCAGTACCACCAGTGCCAGCACCACGCATCAGGCCTACAGTGCGCCTCTCCTGTCCAGCGCTGCCAGAGCCTTCCTCCTCTTCAGCGCTGTCGGAGTCTCCCGCCTGTTTAGCGCTGTTAGAGCCTTCCTTCTCTACAGCGCTGCCGGAGTCTCCCGCCTGTTCAGAACTGCCAGTCTGCATAGAGCTGCCAGTCTGCATAGAGCTGCCAGTCTGCATGGAGCTGCCAGTCTGCATGGAGCTGCCAGTCTGCATGGAGCTGCCAGTCTGCATGGAGCTGCCAGTCTGCAAGGAGCTGCCAGTCTGCAAGGAGCTGCCAGTCTGCAAGGAGCTGCCAGTCTGCAAGGAGCTGCCAGTTTGCAAGAAGCTGCCAGTCTGCATAGAGCTGCCAGTCTGCAAGGAGCTGCCAGTCTGCAAGGAGCCGCCAGAGCTGCCTGTCTGCAGGATGCCGCCAAAGCTGCCAGTCTGCAAGGAGCCGCCAGAGCTGCCAGTCTGCAAGGAGCCGCCAGAGCTGCCAGTTAGCATGTAGCAGCCAGGGCCGCCAGTCAGCATGGAGCAGCCAGGGCCGCCAGTCAGCATGGAGCAGCCAGGGCCGCCAGTCAGCATGGAGCAGCCAGGGCCGCCAGTCAGCATGGAGCAGTCAGTCAGCATGGAGCAGCCAGTCAGCATGGAGCAGCCAGAGCTGCCAGTCAGCATGGAGCTGCCAGTCAGCATGGAGCAGCCAGAGCTGCCAGTCAGCATGGAGCTGCCAGTCAGCATGGAGCAGCCAGAGCTGCCAGTCATCATGGAGCAGCCAGTCAGCATGGAGCAGCCAGAGCAGCCAGTCGACCAGACTCTTCCAGATCTGCCAGTCGACCAGACTCTTCCAGATCTGCCAGTCGACCAGACTCTTCCAGATCTGCCAGTCGACCAGACTCTTCCAGATCTGCCAGTCGACCAGACTCTTCCAGATCTGCCAGTCGACCAGACTCTTCCAGATCCGCCAGTCGACCAGAATCTTCCAGATCCGCCAGTCGACCAGACTCTTCCAGATCCGCCAGTCGACCAGACTCTTCCAGATCCGCCAGTCGACCAGACTCTTCCAGATCCGCCAGTCGACCAGAATCTTCCAGATCCGCCAGTCGACCAGACTCTTCCGGATCCGCCAGTCAGCCAGGATCTTCCAGAACCGCCAGCCAGCCAGGATCTGCCGGATCCAACCACCTGCCTGAGCTTCCTCTCAGTGCTGAGCTTCCTCTCAGTGCTGAGCTTCCTCTCAGTGCTGAGCTACCCATCAGTCCCGAGCTACCTCTGTCCCGAGCTGCCCCTCTGTCCCGAGCGGTCTTTAAGGAGGGTAACCTATCTAGGGACGCTAAGGAGGTGGACTAAAACTGTTATGGAGTGGGGTCCACGTCCAGCGCCAGAGCCGCCACCGCGGACAGATGCCCACCCACACCCTCCCCCATAGGTTTAAGTTGTGCGTCCGTAGTCCGCACCTTGGAGGGGGGGTACTGTCACGTTCTGACCATCGTTCGTGTGTGTTTTCCTTGTTTTAGTGTTGGTCAGGACGTGAACTGGGTGGGCATTCTATGTTGGATGTCTTGTTTGTCTATTTCTATGTCTGGCCTGATATGGTTCTCAATCAGAGGCAGGTGTTAGTCATTGTCTCTGATTGGGAACCATATTTAGGTAGCCTGGGTTTCACTGTGTGTTTGTGGGTGATTGTCCTTAGTGTTAGTTTGCACCAGTTTAGGCTGTTTCGGTTTTCATTACGTTTATTATTTTGCACTGTTTGTATTTAGATTCGTGTTGCTATAGTCACAATAAACATGGATCGCAATCTACACGCCGCATTTTGGTCCGACTCTCCTTCTCATAAAGAAAACCGTTACACATACAGTACCTCATTCAGACTGTAGTTCCTCTCCTACAGTACCTCATTCAGACTGTAGTTCCTCTCCTACAGTACCTCATTCAGACTGTAGTTCCTCTCCTACAGTACCTCATTCAGACTGTAGTTCCTCTCCTACAGTACCTCATTCAGACTGTAGTTCCTCTCCTACAGCACCTCATTCAGACTGTAGTTCCTCTCATACAGTACCTCATTCAGACTGTAGTTCCTCTCCTACAGTACCTCATTCAGACTGTTGTTCCTCTCCTACAGTACCTCATTCAGACTGTAGTTCCTCTCCTACAGCACCTCATTCAGACTGTAGTTCCTCTCATACAGCACCTCATTCAGACTGTAGTTCCTCTCCTACAGCACCTCATTCAGACTGTAGTTCCTCTCCTACAGTACCTCATTCAGACTCATTCAGACTGTAGTTCCTCTCCTACAGTACCTCATTCAGACTGTAGTTCCTCTCCTACAGTACCTCATTCAGACTGTAGTTCCTCTCCTACAGTACCTCATTCAGACTGTAGTTCCTCTCCTACAGTACCTCATTCAGACTGTAGTTCCTCTCCTACAGCACCTCATTCAGACTGTAGTTCCTCTCATACAGTACCTCATTCAGACTGTAGTTCCTCTCCTACAGTACCTCATTCAGACTGTTGTTCCTCTCCTACAGTACCTCATTCAGACTGTAGTTCCTCTCCTACAGCACCTCATTCAGACTGTAGTTCCTCTCATACAGCACCTCATTCAGACTGTAGTTCCTCTCCTACAGCACCTCATTCAGACTGTAGTTCCTCTCCTACAGTACCTCATTCAGACTGTAGTTCCTCTCCTACAGTACCTCATTCAGACTGTAGTTCCTCTCCTACAGCACCTCATTCAGACTGTAGTTCCTCTCATACAGTACCTCATTCAGACTGTAGTTCCTCTCCTACAGTACCTCATTCAGACTGTAGTTCCTCTCCTACAGTACCTCATTCAGACTGTAGTTCCTCTCCTACAGTACCTCATTCAGACTGTAGTTCCTCTCCTACAGTACCTCATTCAGACTGTAGTTCCTCTCTTACACTACCTCTAAGATGTCCCAGATCACGCCCTATTCCCTGCATAGTGCACTACAGAACCCTATGGGCCCTGATCAAAAGCAATGCACTAATCAGGGAAAAGGGACCATTTGGGATGTAGCATATACAGTAGTGTCTTAACAATACAACATTGATCACCAAGTAACACAAAAGGTACTGATGGAGCTCAACAAGGCTCAGGTATGAACAGGAATGAGATGTGTCTTCATACAACTACAGCTAATATTGACTCAGACACAGAAAATAATTCCACACAACTACAGTATCACATCTTAATGTTGGAACTCTGATCTTCGTGATCAACTTGGGAGGGCAGGCTGCAAATTCATTATAGCTTAGTCAGTATAGACATGGTGCTGTATTGAAGGGGAAAGTATAGACATGGTGCTGTAGTGAAGGGGACAGTATTAACATGGTGCTGTAGTGAAGGGGACAGTATTAACATGGTGCTGTATTGAAGGGGACAGTATAGACATGGTGCTGTATTGAAGGGGACAGTATAGACATGGTGCTGTATTGAAGGGGACAGTATAGACATGGTGCTGTAGTGAAGGGGACAGTATAGACATGGTGCTGTAGTGAAGGGGACAGTATTAACATGGTGCTGTAGTGAAGGGGACAGTATTAACATGGTGCTGTAGTGAAGGGGACAGTATTAACATGGTGCTGTAGTGAAGGGGACAGTATTAACATGGTGCTGTATTGAAGGGGACAGTATTAACATGGTGCTGTAGTGAAGGGGACAGTATTAACATGGTGCTGTAGTGAAGGGGACAGTATTAACATGGTGCTGTAGTGAAGGGGACAGTATTAACATGGTGCTGTATTGAAGGGGACAGTATTAACATGGTGCTGTAGTGAAGGGGACAGTATTAACATGGTGCTGTAGTGAAGGGGACAGTATTAACATGGTGCTGTATTGAAGGGGACAGTATAGACATGGTGCTGTAGTGAAGGGGACAGTATTAACATGGTGCTGTAGTGAAGGGGACAGTATTAACATGGTGCTGTATTGAAGGGGACAGTATAGACATGGTGCTGTATTGAAGGGGACAGTATTAACATGGTGCTGTATTGAAGGGGACAGTATAGACATGGTGCTGTAGTGAAGGGGACAGTATAGACATGGTGCTGTATTGAAGGGGACAGTATAGACATGGTGCTGTATTGAAGGGGACAGTATTAACATGGTGCTGTATTGAAGGGGACAGTATAGACATGGTGCTGTATTGAAGGGGACAGTATAGACATTGTGCTGTATTGAAGGGGACAGTATAGACATGGTGCTGTAGTGAAGGGG
Organism: Oncorhynchus clarkii lewisi; assembly: GCF_045791955.1. Lineage (NCBI taxonomy): Eukaryota > Metazoa > Chordata > Actinopteri > Salmoniformes > Salmonidae > Oncorhynchus > Oncorhynchus clarkii. The sequence goes on along the minus strand of NC_092151.1, from coordinate 96,758,043 downwards.
ACAGTATTAACATGGTGCTGTATTGAAGGGGACAGTATAGACATGGTGCTGTAGTGAAGGGGACAGTATAGACATGGTGCTGTATTGAAGGGGACAGTATAGACATGGTGCTGTAGTGAAGGGGACAGTATTAACATGGTGCTGTAGTGAAGGGGACAGTATTAACATGGTGCTGTATTGAAGGGGACAGTATTAACATGGTGCTGTATTGAAGGGGACAGTATAGACATGGTGCTGTATTGAAGGGGACAGTATAGACATGGTGCTGTAGTGAAGGGGACAGTATAGACATGGTGCTGTAGTGAAGGGGACAGTATAGACATGGTGCTGTAGTGAAGGGGACAGTATTAACATGGTGCTGTAGTGAAGGGGACAGTATAGACATGGTGCTGTAGTGAAGGGGACAGTATTAACATGGTGCTGTAGTGAAGGGGACAGTATAGACATGGTGCTGTATTGAAGGGGACAGTATAGACATGGTGCTGTAGTGAAGGGGACAGTATTAACATGGTGCTGTATTGAAGGGGACAGTATAGACATGGTGCTGTATTGAAGGGGACAGTATAGACATGGTGCTGTATTGAAGGGGACAGTATAGACATGGTGCTGTATTGAAGGGGACAGTATAGACATGGTGCTGTAGTGAAGGGGACAGTATAGACATTGTGCTGTAGTGAAGGGGACAGTATAGACATGGTGCTGTAGTGAAGGGGACAGTATTAACATGGTGCTGTATTGAAGGGGACAGTATAGACATGGTGCTGTAGTGAAGGGGACAGTATTAACATGGTGCTGTAGTGAAGGGGACAGTATTAACATGGTGCTGTAGTGAAGGGGACAGTATAGACATGGTGCTGTATTGAAGGGGACAGTATAGACATGGTGCTGTAGTGAAGGGGACAGTATAGACATGGTGCTGTATTGAAGGGGACAGTATTAACATGGTGCTGTATTGAAGGGGACAGTATAGACATGGTGCTGTAGTGAAGGGGACAGTATTAACATGGTGCTGTATTGAAGGGGACAGTATTAACATGGTGCTGTATTGAAGGGGACAGTATAGACATGGTGCTGTAGTGAAGGGGACAGTATTAACATGGTGCTGTAGTGAAGGGGACAGTATTAACATGGTGCTGTATTGAAGGGGACAGTATAGACATGGTGCTGTAGTGAAGGGGACAGTATTAACATGGTGCTGTAGTGAAGGGGACAGTATAGACATGGTGCTGTAGTGAAGGGGACAGTATTAACATGGTGCTGTATTGAAGGGGACAGTATAGACATGGTGCTGTAGTGAAGGGGACAGTATAGACATTGTGCTGTAGTGAAGGGGACAGTATAGACATGGTGCTGTAGTGAAGGGGACAGTATTAACATGGTGCTCTATTGAAGGGGACAGTATAGACATGGTGCTGTAGTGAAGGGGACAGTATTAACATGGTGCTGAAGTGAAGGGGACAGTATTAACATGGTGCTGTAGTGAAGGGGACAGTATAGCCATGGTGCTGTATTGAAGGGGACAGTATTAACATGGTGCTGTATTGAAGGGGACAGTATAGACATGGTGCTGTAGTGAAGGGGACAGTATTAACATGGTGCTGTAGTGAAGGGGACAGTATTAACATGGTGCTGTATTGAAGGGGACAGTATAGACATGGTGCTGTAGTGAAGGGGACAGTATTAACATGGTGCTGTAGTGAAGGGGACAGTATTAACATGGTGCTGTATTGAAGGGGACAGTATAGACATGGTGCTGTAGTGAAGGGGACAGTATTAACATGGTGCTGTAGTGAAGGGGACAGTATTAACATGGTGCTGTAGTGAAGGGGACAGTATAGATATGGTGCTGTATTGAAGGGGACAGTATTAACATGGTGCTGTATTGAAGGGGACAGTATTAACATGGTGCTGTATTGAAGGGGACAGTATAGACATGGTGCTGTAGTGAAGGGGACAGTATTAACATGGTGCTGTAGTGAAGGGGACAGTATTAACATGGTGCTGTATTGAAGGGGACAGTATTAACATGGTGCTGTAGTGAAGGGGACAGTATTAACATGGTGCTGTAGTGAAGGGGACAGTATTAACATGGTGCTGTATTGAAGGGGACAGTATAGACATGGTGCTGTAGTGAAGGGGACAGTATTATCATGGTGCTGTAGTGAAGGGGACAGTATTAACATGGTGCTGTATTGAAGGGGACAGTATAGACATGGTGCTGTAGTGAAGGGGACAGTATTAACATGGTGCTGTAGTGAAGGGGACAGTATTAACATGGTGCTGTAGTGAAGGGGACAGTATTAACATGGTGCTGTATTGAAGGGGACAGTATAGGCATGGTGCTGTATTGAAGGGGACAGTATAGACATGGTGCTGTAGTGAAGGGGACAGTATAGACATGGTGCTGTAGTGAAGGGGACAGTATTAACATGGTGCTGTAGAGAAGGGGACATTTTTAACATGGTGCTGTATTGAAGGGGACAGTATATATATAATCACATCATCAACAGACTAATTCCAGAAAACACCTCAACACCTCCTTTTTCAACTACTACCTAGTAGTTCTACTGGCATAAAAAAAATGTATTGGAGATTGTGAGGAAGGAAAACCAGGGATGTTTCTGGGTGGAGACTGTGAGGAAGGAAAACCAGGGATGTTTCTGGGTGGAGACTGTGAGGAAGGAAAACCAGGGATGTTTCTGGGTGGAGACTGTGAGGAAGGAAAACCAGGGATGTTTCTGGGTGGAGACTGTGAGGAAGGAAAATTAGGGATGTTTCCAGGTGGAGACTGTGAGGAAGGAAAACCAGGGATGTTTCTGGGTGGAGACTGTGAGGAAGGAAAACCAGGGATGTTTCCGGGTGGAGACTGTGAGGAAGGAAAACCAGGGATGTTTCTGGGTGGAGACTGTGAGGAAGGAAAACCAGGGATGTTTCTGGGTGGAGACTGTGAGGAAGGAAAACCAGGGATGTTTCCAGGTGGAGATTGTGAGGAAGGAAAACCAGGGATGTTTCTGGGTGGAGACTGTAAGGAAGGAAAACCAGGGATGTTTCTGGGTGGAGATTGTGAGGAAGGAAAACCAGGGATGTTTCTGGGTGGAGACTGTGAGGAAGGAAAACCAGGGATGTTTCCGGGTGGAGACTGTGAGGAAGGAAAACCAGGGATGTTTCCGGGTGGAGACTGTGAGGAAGGAAAACCAGGGATGTTTCCGGGTGGAGACTGTGAGGAAGGAAAACCAGGGATGTTTCTGGGTGGAGACTGTGAGGAAGGAAAACCAGGGATGATTCCGGGTGGAGACTGTGAGGAAGGAAAACCAGGGATGTTTCCGGGTGGAGACTGTGAGGAAGGAAAACCAGGGATGTTTCTGGGTGGAGACTTTGAGGAAGGAAAACCAGGGATGTTTCCAGGTGGAGACTGTGAGGAAGGAAAACCAGGGATGTTTCCGGGTGGAGACTGTGAGGAAGGAAAACCAGGGATGTTTCCGGGTGGAGACTGTGAGGAAGGAAAACCAGGGATGTTTCTGGGTGGAGACTGTGAGGAAGGAAAACCAGGGATGTTTCTGGGTGGAGACTGTGAGGAAGGAAAACCAGGGATGTTTCCAGGTGGAGATTGTGAGGAAGGAAAACCAGGGATGTTTCTGGGTGGAGACTGTAAGGAAGGAAAACCAGGGATGTTTCTGGGTGGAGATTGTGAGGAAGGAAAACCAGGGATGTTTCTGGGTGGAGACTGTGAGGAAGGAAAACCAGGGATGTTTCCGGGTGGAGACTGTGAGGAAGGAAAACCAGGGATGTTTCCGGGTGGAGACTGTGAGGAAGGAAAACCAGGGATGTTTCCGGGTGGAGACTGTGAGGAAGGAAAACCAGGGATGTTTCTGGGTGGAGACTGTGAGGAAGGAAAACCAGGGATGATTCCGGGTGGAGACTGTGAGGAAGGAAAACCAGGGATGTTTCCGGGTGGAGACTGTGAGGAAGGAAAACCAGGGATGTTTCTGGGTGGAGACTTTGAGGAAGGAAAACCAGGGATGTTTCCAGGTGGAGACTGTGAGGAAGGAAAACCAGGGATGTTTCTGGGTGGAGACTGTGAGGAAGGAAAACCAGGGATGTTTCCAGGTGGAGATTGTGAGGAAGGAAAACCAGGGATGTTTCTGGGTGGAGACTGTGAAGAAGGAAAACCAGAGATGTTTAGGGGTGAAGTGTTAGATCGCGATATAGAGGTCAATGTTTACGGTGTTATGTCACAGCACCTTTGTACAGAAATGTGTCTGCTATTATTAGCCAGCGAGAGATATCAATCTGTTTGCTAGCCACCACAGTGGTCTGATATCAATCTGTTTGCTAGCCACCACAGTGGTCTGATATCAATCTATTTGCAAGCCACCACAGTGGTCTGATAATCTATTTGCTAGCCACCACAGTGGTCTGATTTCAATCTATTTGCTAGCCACCACAGTGGTCTGATATCAAACTGTTTGCTAGCCACCACAGTGGTCTGATATCAATCTATTTGCTAGCCACCACAGTGGTCTGATATCAATCTATTTGCTAGCCACCACAGTGGTCTGATATCAATCTATCTGCTAGCCACCACAGTGGTCTGATATCAATCTATTTGCTAGCCACCACAGTGGTCTGATATCAATCTATTTGCTAGCAACCACAGTGGTCTGATATCAGTCTGTTTGCTAGGCACCACAGTGGTCTGATATCAATCTGGCATTGGTGACAGTCTCTCTATAAGGACCGACGCCGGAGAAGAGGACGAGGAGAAGAACATTTAACATGGAACAGACATCAAACAGGACAGAGACAGTGTCAGAACCGGGTACGCAAAGACAAACAGAGACAGTGTCAGAACCAGGTATGCAAAGACAAACAGAGACAGTGTCAGAACCGGGTACGCAAAGACAAACAGAGACAGTGTCAGAACCGGGTACGCAAAGACAAACAGAGACAGTGTCAGAACCGGGTACGCAAAGACAAACAGAGACAGTGTCAGAACCGGGTACGCAAAGACAAACAGAGACAGTGTCAGAACCGGGTACACAAAGACAAACAGAGACAGCATCAGAACCGGGTACACAAAGACAAACAGAGACAGCATCAGAATCGGGTACGCAAAGACAAACAGAGACAGTGTCAGAACCGGGTAAACAAAGACAAACAGAGACAGCATCAGAACCGGGTACACAAAGACAAACAGAGACAGTGTCAGAACCGGGTACGCAAAGACAAACAGAGACAGTGTCAGAACCGGGTACGCAAAGACAAACAGAGACAGTGTCAGAACCAGGTACACAAAGACAAACAGAGACAGTGTCAGAACCGGGTAAACAAAGACAAACAGAGACAGTGTCAGAACCGGGTACGCAAAGACAAACAGAGACAGTGTCAGAACCAGGTATGCAAAGACAAACAGAGACAGTGTCAGAACCGGGTATGCAAAGACAAACAGAGACAGTGTCAGAACCGGGTACACAAAGACAAACAGAGACAGCATCAGAACCGGGTACACAAAGACAAACAGAGACAGCATCAGAATCGGGTACGCAAAGACAAACAGAGACAGTGTCAGAACCGGGTAAACAAAGACAAACAGAGACAGCATCAGAACCGGGTACACAAAGACAAACAGAGACAGTGTCAGAACCGGGTACGCAAAGACAAACAGAGACAGTGTCAGAACCGGGTACACAAAGACAAACAGAGACAGCATCAGAACCGGGTACACAAAGACAAACAGAGACAGTGTCAGAACCGGGTACGCAAAGACAAACAGAGACAGCGTCAGAACCGGGTACGCAAAGACAAACAGAGACAGTGTCAGAACCGGGTACACAAAGACAAACAGAGACAGTGTCAGAACCGGGTACACAAAGACAAACAGAGACAGTGTCAGAACCGGGTACACAAAGACAAACAGAGACAGCATCAGAACCGGGTACACAAAGACAAACAGAGACAGTGTCAGAACCGGGTACGCAAAGACAAACAGAGACAGCGTCAGAACCGGGTACGCAAAGACAAACAGAGACAGCGTCAGAACCGGGTACGCAAAGACAAACAGAGACAGTGTCAGAACCGGGTACGCAAAGACAAACTAACATTAATCCTGAAGCAGGGAACAGAGCTTGGGAACAGACAGATATAGGGCAGGTGATTGAGTCCAGGTGAGTCCAATAATCGTTGATGCTCGTGTCTGGGGAGGGGGGGGGGGGGTGCAGATTTAGGTACTGACGGTGGCAGGGGTGTGTAATGGTGTAATGCTGGGGAGCCTGTGGGAGGGGCAGCAGGCGTGACACTCTCCTCATATCAGTCAGTGAAACAGAGGAGAAGACATCCCCGACCTCTGACCTCCAATGTGAAAAAAATAGGTGTTTCAGAGTGATGTTTCAGAGGACAAGGATCTTGGCCTACTGGACACGTGTGACATTTTGGCCATCAGCAGATTGAATCTGAAATACATGAAGAACAAAGACGTACAAATAGACAATTAATTGCTGTTCCGAAAAAAAAACTATATTAGATATGACACATTTTATTAAAGTATTGAAACATGATGTAAGCGATTTGTAACCGTATTTGTTGTTGTTTACAGGACGTTACGTACTGATGATGATTGTTGGAGTACTTAGAATCGCAATCTAGAGCCACTTCCTTTTCCAGGTGCTGGACACGCCCCTGGTAACCTCGCAGGAAGTGGTCCAGTGTACGCAGTAGGTGTCCTACCCATCGGGTCCTGCCAATTATGTTGGGCACCAGTGGTGTGTGCTCAAGAGCCTGGAAGCTGTTTACCAGGTTTGCCCTGTTCAGTGGACTGGTGTGGTAGAAGGTGTAGAGCCCACTGAGGAGGTCTTCTACTTTCTGAAACATCACGTTGGACCAGATGGCAATCAGAAAAGGTCAGTTCAAGGCGGTGTGCCATACAGGGGATGCCGATGATGTCGGCCCTGTCCCCCTACAGCCGGCTGACCACACCATTCTTGGCTCCGATCATCACAGCAGCTCCATCTGTTCCCAGAGCGACCAACTCATCACACACTCCCTCTTCTCCACCGACTTGATGCCAATAAACTTCGACTCCGATCTTGCCCCTTGTGATAGAATGTGACATTGACTAAACTCCTCGTCTTTCACAGAACTGTCTGTGGATCCAGTTTTTCAGATTCTGTCTGATGTTGTTTCTCTCTACCTCTGCACCATATTGCATAAACTCTTTGGCCTGCTTCTCACTTCTATATATTGAGCCTACAGCGATCCATCCAAACTGAAAAAAATAAAACATCAAATTAATTCAATAATAATGAAATAAACAATCATGTTATCCAATACAGCTGGCAGTTGATTGTGCTGATTTAGCCTTCTACCCTTTGTTTACTTAGGGATCAACACTATAAGGCAGGTAAAGTCAAATGTGTCACAATGCTTTTTAAATGTAAACAGCATCTGGAGACAGACATTAAAATAGAATGTTACAGAGCCATAGGAAAACATGGAGATCCATGTCAGCATCAAGAGGCCTATCATTTAATGGTATTTATACACTATTTGGAGGTGGACCAAAGCTTATCAAGAGCTGAGAAATAACCTCCAATACTGGACCAGGTCTGCTAAATAGACTTTTAAAAACTAGCTACAGCAGTACTAGTCTAGCTACAGCAGTACTAGTCTAGCTACACCATTACTAGTCTAGCTACAACAGTACTAGTCTAGCTACAACAGTACTAGTCTAGCTACAACAGTACTAGTCTAGCTACAGCAGTACTAGTCTAGCTACAGCATTACTAGTCTAGCTACAGCAGTACTAGTCTAGCTACAACAGTACTAGTCTAGCTACAGCAGTACTAGTCTAGCTACAACAGTACTAGTCTAGCTACAACAGTACTAGTCTAGTTACAACAGTACTAGTCTAGCTACAACAGTACTAGTCTAGCTACAACAGTACTAGTCTAGCTACAGCAGTACTAGTCTAGCTACAGCAGTACTAGTCTAGCTACAGCAGTACTAGTCTAGCTACAACAGTACTAGTCTAGCTACAACAGTAATAGTCTAGCTACAACAGTACTAGTCTAGCTACAACAGTACTAGTCTAGCTACAACAGTACTAGTCTAGCTACAGCAGTACTAGTCTAGCTACAGCAGTACTAGTTTAGCTACAGCAGTACTAGTCTAGTTACAACAGTACTAGTCTAGCTACAGCAGTACTAGTCTAGCTACAACAGTACTAGTCTAGCAACAGCAGTACTAGTCTAGCTACAGCAGTACTAGTCTAACTACAACAGTACTAGTCTAGTTACAACAGTACTAGTCTAGCAACAACAGTACTAGTCTAGCTACAGCAGTACTAGTCAAGCTACAGCAGTACTAGTCTAGCTACAGCAGTACTAGTCTAGCTACAACAGTACTAGTCTAGCTACAACAGTCCTAGTCTAGCTACAACAGTACTAGTCTAGCTACAACAGTACTAGTCTAGCTACAACAGTACTAGTCTAGCTACAACAGTACTAGTCTAGCTACAGCAGTACTAGTCTAGCTACAGCAGTACTAGTCTTGCTACAACAGTACTAGTCTAGTTACAACAGTACTAGTCTAGCTACAGCAGTACTAGTCTAGCTACAGCAGTACTAGTCTAGCTACAACAGTACTAGTCTAGCTACAACAGTACTAGTCTAGCTACAACAGTACTAGTCTAGCTACAGCAGTACTAGTCTAGCTACAGCAGTACTAGTCTAGCTACAACAGTACTAGTCTAGCTACAGCAGTACTTGTCTAGCTACAACAGTACTAGTCTAGCTACAACAGTACTAGTCTAGCTACAACAGTACTAGTCTAGCTACAGCATTACTAGTCTAGCTACAGCATTACTAGTCTAGCTACAGCAGTACTAGTCTAGCTACAACAGTACTAGTCTAGCTACAGCAGAACTAGTCTAGCTACAACAGTACTAGTCTAGCTACAACAGTACTAGTCTAGTTACAACAGTACTAGTCTAGCTACAACAGTACTAGTCTAGCTACAGCATTACTAGTCTAGCTACAACAGTACTAGTCTAGCTACAGCAGTACTAGTCTAGCTACAGAAGTACTAGTCTAGCTACAGCAGTACTAGTCTAGCTACAACAGTACTAGTCTAGCTACAACAGTAATAGTCTAGCTACAACAGTACTAGTCTAGCTACAACAGTAATAGTCTAGCTACAACAGTACTAGTCTAGCTACAGCAGTAATAGTCTAGCTACAGCAGTACTAGTTTAGCTACAGCAGTACTAGTCTAGTTACAACAGTACTAGTCTAGCTACAGCAGTACTAGTCTAGCTACAACAGTACTAGTCTAGCTACAGCAGTACTAGTCTAGCTACAGCAGTACTAGTCTAGCTACAACAGTACTAGTCTAGTTACAACAGTACTAGTCTAGCAACAACAGTACTAGTCTAGCTACAGCAGTACTAGTCTAGCTACAGCAGTACTAGTCTAGCTACAGCAGTACTAGTCTAGCTACAACATTACTAGTCTAGCTACAACAGTCCTAGTCTAGCTACAGCAGTACTAGTCTAGCTACAACAGTACTAGTCTAGCTACAACAGTACTAGTCTAGTTACAACAGTACTAGTCTAGCTACAGCAGTACTAGTCTAGCTACAGCAGTACTAGTCTAGCTACAACAGTACTAGTCTAGCTACAACAGTACTAGTCTAGCTACAACAGTACTAGTCTAGCTACAGCAGTACTAGTCTAGCTACAGCAGTACTAGTCTAGCTACAGCAGTACTAGTCTAGCTACAACAGTACTAGTCTAGCTACAACAGTACTAGTCTAGCTACAGCAGTACTAGTCTAGCTACAGCAGTACTAGTCTAGTTACAGCAGTACTAGTCTAGCTACAGCAGTGCTAGTCTAGTTACAACAGTACTAGTCTAGCTACAGCAGTACTAGTCTAGCTACAACAGTACTAGTCTAGCTACAGCAGTACTAGTCTAGTTACAACAGTACTAGTCTAGCTACAGCAGTACTAGTCTAGTTACAACAGTACTAGTCTAGCTACAGCAGTACTAGTCTAGCTACAGCAGTACTAGTCTAGCTACAGCAGTACTAGTCTAGCTACAGCAGTACTAGTCTAGCTACAGCAGTACTAGTCTAGCTACAGCAGTACTAGTCTAGTTACAACAGTACTAGTCTAGCTACAGCAGTACTAGTCTAGCTACAGCAGTACTAGTCTAGCTACAGCAGTACTAGTCTAGCTACAGCAGTACTAGTCTAGCTACAGCAGTACTAGTCTAGCTACAACAGTACTAGTCTAGTTACAACAGTACTAGTCTAGCTACAACAGTACTAGTCTAGCTACAGCAGTACTAGTCTAGTTACAACAGTACTAGTCTAGCTACAACAGTACTAGTCTAGCTACAGCAGTACTAGTCTAGCTACAACAGTACTGGTCTAGCTACAGCAGTACTAGTCTAGTTACAACAGTACTAGTCTAGCTACAGCAATACTAGTCTAGCTACAACAGTACTAGTCTAGCTACAGCAGTACTAGTCTAGTTACAACAGTACTAGTCTAGCTACAGCAGTACTAGTCTAGCTACAACAGTACTAGTCTAGCTACAACAGTACTAGTCTAGCTACAGCAGTACTAGTCTAGTTACAGCATTACTAGTCTAGCTACAAGACTAACAACATTTTGACTTACTCACACATCCACTCCAAGTCCGAAAGTTGTCTCTCCTTCTTGCCAATGGCATGTACAGTCCTAAACAGGATCTTCATCTTCGTGCTGGTCTGCTCTGACGTTGCCGTTAGCGACACCACAGAGGGTGTCAAGAGGAGAGGCTCCGATTGAGCTCGGGACACAGAGACACGCAGGCAATGTGACACTTGCTGTGTTCATGGTCACGAATGTTCTCCAGCTTCATCGTTTTATTTCCGATGACAAAATGAGTTGTTTCTGCTTTTATCTTCAGCCATATTGGGGACACACAGAACAACACATCACCACAGCCTCAACATCATACTGTAGCCAGCCTCTTGAGACTCCTTTATCTTCAGCATACTGGCGACACACAGAACAACACATCACCACAGCCTCAACATCATACTGTAGCCAGCCTCTTGAGACTCCTTTATCTTCAGATTTCTCACAAAACTTCCTTTTGTCATGTGATTCATCCTCGTTTAAGTTGGTGGGGTTTTCGTTTCAAAGGTGGGCTTACTCCGGGTAAATGTCGCCACATAACAGCTATTTAATGAACGGTAGCGAGCAGCAGCACCGTGGCAAGTGAGCGATGTTCCGTACGGTAAACAGTGCCGCGAAGCTAGGAGCACGAGAGACTGTCTGTGGTAGGCTGGCAAACATGAGTAATTTCATCAGGCCTTCATGCCAGATTTTATTACATTACTATTTAGGTACAAACATTTATCCCAGCAGTGTTGTGGATAGCCTTCTGAGATTTACCCCAGCAGTGTGGAGGATAGCCTTCTGAGATTTACCCTCCAGAGTGGAGGATAGCCTTCTGAGATTTACCCCAGCAGTGTGGAGGATAGCCTTCTGAGATTTACCCCAGCAGTGTGGAGGATAGCCTTCTGAGATTTACCCCAGCAGTGTGGAGGATAGCCTTCTGAGATTTACCCCAGCAGAGTGGAGGATAGCCTACCCTCCAGAGTGGAGGATAGCCTTCTGAGATTTACCCTCCAGAGTGGAGGATAGCCTTCTGAGATTTACCCTCCAGAGTGGAGGATAGCCTTCTGAGATTTACCCTCCAGAGTGGAGGATAGCCTTCTGAGATTTACCCCAGCAGTGTGGAGGATAGCCTTCTGAGATTTACCCCAGCAGTGTGGAGGATAGCCTTCTGAGATTTACCCTCCAGTGTCGAGGATAGCCTTCTGAGATTTACCCCAGCAGTGTGGAGGATAGCCTTCTGAGATTTACACTCCAGTGTCGAGGATAGCCTTCTGAGATTTACCCCAGCAGTGTGGAGGATAGCCTTCTGAGATTTACACTCCAGTGTCGAGGATAGCCTTCTGAGATTTACCCCAGCAGTGTGGAGGATAGCCTTCTGAGATTTACACTCCAGTGTCGAGGATAGCCTTCTGAGATTTACCCCAGCAGAGTGGAGGATAGCCTTCTGAGATTTACCCTCCAGTGTGGAGGATAGCCTTCTGAGATTTACCCTCCAGTGTGGAGGATAGCCTTCTGAGATTTACCCTCCAGTGTGGAGGATAGCCTTCTGAGATTTACCCCAGCAGTGTGGAGGATAGCCTTCTGAGATTTACCCTCCAGAGTGGAGGATAGCCTTCTGAGATTTACCCCAGCAGTGTGGAGGATAGCCTTCTGAGATTTACCCTCCAGAGTGGAGGATAGCCTTCTGAGATTTACCCTGGCAGTGTGGAGGATAGCCTTCTGAGATTTACACTCCAGTGTGGAGGATAGCCTTCTGAGATTTACCCCAGCAGTGTGGAGGATAGTCTTCTGAGATTTACCCTCCAGTGTTGTGGATAGCCTTCTGAGATTTACCCCAGCAGTGTTGCGGATAGCCTTCTGAGATTTACCCTGGCAGTGTGGAGGATAGCCTTCTGAGATTTACCCCAGCAGTGTGGAGGATAGCCTTCTGAGATTTACCCTCCAGTGTGGAGGATAGCCTTCTGAGATTTACCCCAGCAGTGTGGCCTTCTGAGATTTACCCTGGCAGTGTGGAGGATAGCCTTCTGAGATTTACCCCAGCAGTGTGGAGGATAGCCTTCTGAGATTTACCCTCCAGTGTGGAGGATAGCCTTCTGAGATTTACCCTGGCAGTGTGGAGGATAGCCTTCTGAGATTTACCCCAGCAGTGTGGAGGATAGCCTTCTGAGATTTACCCCAGCAGTGTGGAGGATAGCCTTCTGAGATTTACCCCAGCAGTGTGGAGGATAGCCTTCTGAGATTTACCCTCCAGTGTGGAGGATAGCCTTCTGAGATTTACCCCAGCAGTGTGGAGGATAGCCTTCTGAGATTTACCCTCCAGTGTGGAGGATAGCCTTCTGAGATTTACCCCAGCAGTGTGGAGGATAGCCTTCTGAGATTTACCCTCCAGAGTGGAGGATAGCCTTCTGAGATTTACCCCAGCAGTGTGGAGGATAGCCTTCTGAGATTTACCCTCCAGAGTGGAGGATAGCCTTCTGAGATTTACCCCAGCAGTGTGGAGGATAGCCTTCTGAGATTTACCCTCCAGTGTGGAGGATAGCCTTCTGAGATTTACCCCAGCAGTGTGGAGGATAGCCTTCTGAGATTTACCCTCCAGAGTGGAGGATAGCCTTCTGAGATTTACCCCAGCAGTGTGGAGGATAGCCTTCTGAGATTTACACTCCAGTGTGGAGGATAGCCTTCTGAGATTTACCCCAGCAGTGTGGAGGATAGTCTTCTGAGATTTACCCTCCAGTGTGGAGGATAGCCTTCTGAGATTTACCCCAGCAGTGTGGAGGATAGCCTTCTGAGATTTACCCCAGCAGTGTGGAGGATAGCCTTCTGAGATTTACCCTCCAGTGTGGAGGATAGCCTTCTGAGATTTACCCTGGCAGTGTGGAGGATAGCCTTCTGAGATTTACCCCAGCAGTGTGGAGGATAGCCTTCTGAGATTTACCCTCCAGTGTGGAGGATAGCCTTCTGAGATTTACCCCAGCAGTGTGGAGGATAGCCTTCTGAGATTTACCCTCCAGTGTGGAGGATAGCCTTCTGAGATTTACCCCAGCAGTGTGGAGGATAGCCTTCTGAGATTTACCCCAGCAGTGTGGAGGATAGCCTTCTGAGATTTACCCCAGCAGTGTGGAGGATAGCCTTCTGAGATTTACCCTGGCAGTGTTGCCTTCTGAGATTTACTCGGCAGTGTGGAGGATAGCCTTCTGTGATTTACCCTGGCAGTGTGGCCTTCTGAGATTTACTCGGCAGTGTGGAGGATAGCCTTCTGAGATTTACCCTGGCAGTGTGGCCTTCTGAGATTTACTCGGCAGTGTGGAGGATAGCCTTCTGAGATTTACCCTGGCAGTGTGGCCTTCTGAGATTTACTCGGCAGTGTGGAGGATAGCCTTCTGAGATTTACCCTGGCAGTGTGGCCTTCTGAGATTTACTCGGCAGTGTGGAGGATAGCCTTCTGAGATTTACCCTGGCAGTGTGGCCTTCTGAGATTTACTCGGCAGTGTGGAGGATAGCCTTCTGAGATTTACCCTGGCAGTGTGGCCTTCTGAGATTTACTCGGCAGTGTGGAGGATAGCCTTCAGTGTTGCGGATAGCCTTCAGTGTTGTGGATAGCCTTCAGTGTTGTGGATAGCCTTCAGTGTTGTGGATAGCCTTCAGTGTTGTGGATAGCCTTCAGTGTTGTGGATAGCCTTCAGTGTTGTGGATAGCCTTCAGTGTTGTGGATAGCCTTCAGTGTTGTGGATAGCCTTCAGTGTTGCGGATAGCCTTCAGTGTTGTGGATAGCCTTCAGTGTGGAGGATAGCCTTCAGTGTTGTGGATAGCCTTCAGTGTTGTGGATAGCCTTCAGTGTTGCGGATAGCCTTCAGTGTTGTGGATAGCCTTCAGTGTTGTGGATAGCCTTCAGTGTTGTGGATAGCCTTCAGTGTTGTGGATAGCCTTCAGTGTTGTGGATAGCCTTCAGTGTTGTGGATAGCCTTCAGTGTTGCGGATAGCCTTCAGTGTTGTGGATAGCCTTCAGTGTTGTGGATAGCCTTCAGTGTTGTGGATAGCCTTCAGTGTTGTGGATAGCCTTCAGTGTTGTGGATAGCCTTCAGTGTTGCGGATAGCCTTCAGTGTTGTGGATAGCCTTCAGTGTTGTGGATAGCCTTCAGTGTTGTGGATAGCCTTCAGTGTTGTGGATAGCCTTCAGTGTTGTGGATAGCCTTCAGTGTTGTGGATAGCCTTCAGTGTTGTGGATAGCCTTCAGTGTTGTGGATAGCCTTCCGTGTTGTGGATAGCCAAATGGAAAATCTACCCACATTTGGCGCTTGGCGGGTGTTCATTTCAGACCCTGTGGTGTGTGTGTGACCTCTGTGATGTGTGTGTGACCTCTGTGATGTGTGTGTGACCTCTGTGATGTGTGTGTGACCTCTGTGATGTGTGTGTGACCTCTGTGATGTGTGTGTGACCTCTGGGATGTGTGTGTGACCTCTGTGGTGTGTGTGTGACCTCTGTGGTGTGTGTGTGACCTCTGTGATGTGTGTGTGACCTCTGGGATGTGTGTGTGACCTCTGTGATGTGTGTGTGACCTCTGTGATGTGTGTGTGACCTCTGTGGTGTGCGTGTGACCTCTGTGATGTGCGTGTGGCCTCTGTGATGTGTGTGTGACCTCTGTGGTGTGTGTGTGACCTATGTGATGTGTGTGTGGCCTTTGTGGTGTGTGTGTGACCTCTGTGATGTGTGTGTGGCCTCTGTGGTGTGTGTGTGACCTCTGTGGTGTGTGTGTGACCTCTGTGGTGTGTGGCCTCTGTGGTGTGTGTGTGACCTCTGTGATGTGTGTGTGACCTCTGTGATGTGTGTGTGACCTCTCTCTCTCCCCCTCTCTCCCTCTCTATCCCTCTCTCCCCCCGTCTCTCCCTCCATCTCTCCCCCCGTCTCTCCCTCTCTCCCCCCGTCTTACCCTCTCTCCCCCCACCTCTCTCCCCCTGTCTCTCCCTCTCTCCCCCGCCTCTCTCCTCCGCCTCTCTCCCTCTCTGTATCTCTCTCCCTCTCTCCCCCGTCTCTCCCTCTCTCCCCCGTCTCTCCCTCTCTCCCCCCGTCTCTCCCTCTCTCCCCTCCATCTCCCTCTCTCTCCCCGTATTTCCCTCTCCCCCTCCATCTCTCTCTCCCCCTCCATCTCTCTCTCTCTCCCCGTCTTTCCCTCTCCCCCTCCATCTCTCTCTCCCCCTCCATCCCTCTCTCCCCCTGTCTCTCCCTCTCTCCCCCGCCTCTCTCCCCCGCCTCTCTCCCTCTCTGTATCTCTCTCCCTCTCTCCCCCGTCTCTCCCTCTCTCCCCCGTCTCTCCCTCTCTCCCCCCGTCTCTCCCTCTCTCCCCTCCATCTCTCTCTCCCCCTGTCTCTCCCTCTCCCCCCCGTCTCTCCCTCTCCCCCTCCATCTCTCTCTCTCTCCCCGTCTTTCCCTCTCCCCCTCCATCTCTCTCTCCCCCTCCATCTCTCTCTCCCCCGTCTCTCCCTCTCCCCTTCCATCTCTCTCCGTCTCTCCATCTCTCCCCCGTCTCTCCTTCTCTCCCCCTCCTTCTCTCTCCCCCTCCATCTCTCTCTTTCTCCGTCTCTTTCTCTCTCCCCCCTGTCTCTGTCTCAAAAAAGTATCTCATTCATGACACTTTATATGACACTATATGTATTTATTAACTTACAGTTTTCATCTCTGTTTACACTGATTCTACTGAAAGAGAAGTCCAATACGTGTCCTAAATGTAGAGTGGGAGAGATGTTGTTTACATGTAACAGATGACCTGTATAAATCACCTGCATGATGCACACGTACAGCAGACCAGAGGTCAGAAAAAGCTTTCAGCAGAAGTACTGTAAAAAAACAAAGATGTCGCAGATTACGTCTGGGTCTAGTCACAGCATGTCTCTCACAACGAGCCCCAAATCTGAGCTTCTGTAAAAGTGCTCTCAGATCCTCAGATGAATGAAGGGCAGAAATTTAAGGTGATACATTTAAAAAAAAAAAAAAAAAAAAAAATCATGGCCTTTAAATTAATCATAACTTCACACAATGTGAAATGGGGAATGTATCCCTTAATTACACGTGCTATTTCAGCCAATTACTATGTTTTATTTTATTATTGGGGGATTTATATAAAACTATAATTAGATATTTAACACAGTACTTAATAATATGGTCATAAAAACGTGTCAAGACAGAGTTGATGTGCTGTCCCAACTGTCTTATCCCACAGGGCATTAAAACGTGTCAAGACAGGGTTGATGTGCTGTCCCAACTGTCTTATCCCACAGGGCATTAAAACATGTCAAGGCAGGGTTGATGTGCTGTCCCAACTGTCTTATCCCACAGGGCATTAAAACATGTCAAGGCAGGGTTGATGTGCTGTCCCAACTGTCTTATCCCACAGGGCATTAAAACATGTCAAGACAGGGTTGATGTGCTGTCCCAACTGTCTTATCCCACAGGGCATTAAAACATGTCAAGGCAGGGTTGATGTGCTGTCCCAACTGTCTTATCCCACAGGGCATTAAAACATGTCAAGGCAGGGTTGATGTGCTGTCCCAACTGTCTTATCCCACAGGGCATTAAAACATGTCAAGGCAGGGTTGATGTCTCCGGGCATTAAAACATGCAGTTAAATGAACTCAACTTCTTTGTGACATGAACATAATAATGCTTAGTTATTACAACGGCAGATTATTAATTAAGAAACGTAAAATAAAAACCATTGAATGACCACAGCAGTAATCAGTCAAAACCTGGCCTGTCGTCCTTTAGCCTCCCTGCTACAAACCCCTGTTGAGGAAGGCACTGTGGATGGTTGTGAATATCCCTTATAGGCAACTGTACCCACTGGTTTTGACTGACAGCTGTGTGATACCATCTTGCATCTTAAAACACAACTCTTTGAGATCATGGTCTTGACAGAGGGAATTTGTCGTTGCTGGGCAAAGCAACATTTCTTTGTCCTCTTCTTTGTTCCCTCCACACAAGACAGTCCAGTGTCTGTGAAGAGTCTGTGTGTATCAATACAGTCCAGTGTCTGTGAAAGGTCTGTTTGTATCAAGACAGTCCAGTGTCTGTGAAGAGTCTGTGTGTATCAATACAGTCCAGTGTCTTTGAAGAGTCTGTGTGTATCAAGCCAGTCCAGTGTCTGTGAAGAGTCTGTGTGTATCAAGACAGTCCAGTGTCTGTGAAGAGTCTGTGTGTATCAAGACAGTCCAGTGTCTGTGAAGAGTCTGTGTGTATCAAGACAGTCCAGTGTCTGTGAAGTATCTGTGTGTATCAAGACAGTCCAGTGTCTGTGAAGAGTCTGTGTGTATCAATACAGTCCAGTGTCTATGAAGAGTCTGTGTGTATCAAGACAGTCCAGTGTCTGTGAAGGCTGTGTGTATCAAGACAGTCCAGTGTCTGTGAAGAGTCTGTGTGTATCAAGACAGTCCAGTGTCTGTGAAGAGTCTGTGTGTATCAAGACAGTCCAGTGTCTGTGAAGAGTCTGGGTGTATCAAGACAGTCCAGTGTCTGTGAAGAGTCTGTGTGTATCAATACAGTCCAGTGTCTGTGAAGAGTCTGTGTGTATCAAGACAGTCCAGCGTCTGTGAAGAGTCTGTGTGTATCAAGACAGTACAGCGTCTGTGAAGAGTCTGTGTGTATCAAGACAGTACAGTGTCTGTGAAGGGTCTGTGTGTATCAATACAGTCCAGTGTCTGTGAAGAGTCTGTGTGTATCAAGACAGTCCAGTGTCTGTGAAGGGTCTGTGTGTATCAAGACAGTCCAGTGTCTGTGAAGAGTATGTGTGTATCAAGACAGTCCAGTGTCCGTGAAGAGTCTGTGTGTATCAAGACAGTACAGTGTCTGTGAAGTATCTGTGTGTATCAAGACAGTCCAGTGTCTGTGAAGAGTCTGTGTGTATCAAGACAGTCCAGCGTCTGTGAAGAGTCTGTGTGTATCAAGACAGTCCAGTGTCTGTGAAGAGTCTGTGTGTATCAAGACAGTCCAGTGTCTGTGAAGAGTCTGTGTGTATCTTCTTCTGATACCAGAAATTCAGAAAGACGTTTCCTGACCAGGTTGTGTCATCATTTTCAGCTCATTGCTTTACGTAAAACTTGAGTTATTTTGGTGTTTACCCTTTAAAGTCTTGTTGTTTCTCTCTCTCACATTTGATCAGTCTTTCTTCTATGATTGTTTCTAATGTCCATGACACCTCTCTCTCTCTGGTCTTAATGTCCATGGCACCTCTCTCTCTCTCTGGTCTTAATGTCCATGGCACCTCTCTCTCTCTCTCTGGTATTAATGTCCATGGCCTCTCTCTCTCTCTCTGGTCTTAATGTCCATGGCACCTCTCTCTCTCTCTGGTCTTAATGTCCATGGCACCTCTCTCTCTCTCTCTGGTCTTAATGTCCATGGCCTCTCTCTCTCTCTCTGGTCTTAATGTCCATGGCACCTCTCTCTCTCTCTCTCTCTCTCTCTGGTCTTAATGTCCATGGCACCTCTCTCTCTCTGGTCTTAATGTCCATGGCACCTCTCTCTCTCTCTCTGGTCTTAATGTCCATGGCACCTCTCTCTCTCTCTGGTCTTAATGTCCATGGCACCTTTCTCTCTCTCTCTGGTCTTAATGTCCATGGCACCTATCTCTCTCTCTCTCTCTGGTCTTAATGTCCATGGCACCTCTCTCTCTCTCTGGTCTTAATGTCCATGGCACCTACCTCTCTCTCTCTCTCTGGTCTTAATGTCCATGGCACCTCTCTCTCTCTCTGGTCTTAATGTCCATGGCACCTATCTCTCCCTGGTCTTAATGTCCATGGCACCTCTCTCTCTCTCTCTCTCTGGTCTTAATGTCCATGGCACCTCTCTCTCTCTGGTCTTAATGTCCATGGCACCTCTCTCTCTCTTTCTCTCTCTGGTCTTAATGTCCATGGCCTCTCTCTCTCTATTTCTCTCTCTGGTCTTAATGTCCATGGCCTCTCTCTCTCTCTCTGGTCTTAATGTCCATGGCCTCTCTCTCTCTCTGGTATTAATGTCCATGGCCTCTCTCTCTCTCTCTGGTCTTAATGTCCATGGCACCTCTCTCTCTCTCTCTGGTCTTAATGTCCATGACACCTCTCTCTCTCTCTCTGGTCTTAATGTCCATGGCACCTCTCTCTCTCTCTCTCTCTCTCTCTGGTCTTAATGTCCATGGCACCTCTCTCTCTCTGGTCTTAATGTCCATGGCACCTCTCTCTCTCTCTCTGGTCTTAATGTCCATGGCACCTCTCTCTCTCTCTGGTCTTAATGTCCATGGCACCTTTCTCTCTCTCTCTGGTCTTAATGTCCATGGCACCTATCTCTCTCTCTCTCTCTGGTCTTAATGTCCATGGCACCTCTCTCTCTCTCTGGTCTTAATGTCCATGGCACCTACCTCTCTCTCTCTCTCTGGTCTTAATGTCCATGGCACCTCTCTCTCTCTCTGGTCTTAATGTCCATGGCACCTATCTCTCCCTGGTCTTAATGTCCATGGCACCTCTCTCTCTCTCTCTCTCTGGTCTTAATGTCCATGGCACCTCTCTCTCTCTGGTCTTAATGTCCATGGCACCTCTCTCTCTCTTTCTCTCTCTGGTCTTAATGTCCATGGCCTCTCTCTCTCTATTTCTCTCTCTGGTCTTAATGTCCATGGCCTCTCTCTCTCTCTCTGGTCTTAATGTCCATGGCCTCTCTCTCTCTCTGGTATTAATGTCCATGGCCTCTCTCTCTCTCTCTGGTCTTAATGTCCATGGCACCTCTCTCTCTCTCTCTGGTCTTAATGTCCATGACACCTCTCTCTCTCTCTCTGGTCTTAATGTCCATGGCACCTCTCTCTCTCTCTCTCTCTCAATGTCCATGGCACCTCTCTCTCTCTCTGGTCTTAATGTCCATGGCACCTCTCTCTCTCTGGTCTTAATGTCCATGGCACCTCTCTCTCTCTCTCTGGTCTTAATGTCCATGGCACCTCTCTCTCTCTGGTCTTAATGTCCATGGCACCTCTCTCTCTCTCTGGTCTTAATGTCCATGGCACCTCTCTCTCTCTGGTCTTAATGTCCATGGCACCTCTCTCTCTCTGGTCTTAATGTCCATGGCACCTCTCTCTCTCTCTGGTCTTAATGTCCATGGCACCTCTCTCTCTCTCTCTCTCTCTCTCTCTGGTCTTAATGTCCATGGCACCTCTCTCTCTCTCTCTCTCTCCGGGTTGCTGAAGGTATATATAGCCTTCCAGTACAGCCTGCTAAAGGTACAGATAGCTGACCCAGTAGACTACATTAAACAGAATGAAGGATGTGGGGAAGAAGACCCTGGAATAAGCGTCCAGCTCCAGGATATCTATGTGGATGCGTCCTTTCCTCCATCCGCCTCCTCTACACTCATCGTAACAGCAGAAGAAGCTCTGGCAGTCCTTCCCGTCCAGGCACTCATAGACACAGGCGTCCTCAAATTCCTGCCAGTATAGGTTGTTATACGTGGAGTTGTTCAACTTGATCACCGTAGGGGCAGGTCCCACTTCCAACACTGAGTAGTTCTGGAGACAGACAGACGAGACAGACGAGACAGACAGACAGACAGACAGACAGACAGATGGGTGCAGACGGGACAGACAGACAGACAGACAGACGGGCGCAGACGGGACAGAAGAGACAGACAGACAGACGGAACAGAAGGGACAGAAGAGACAGACAGACAGACAGACAGACAGACGGAACAGAAGGGACAGACAGACGGACAGACAGACAGACAGACAGACAGACGGGACAGAAGAGACAGACAGACAGACGGGACAGAAGAGACAGACAGACAGACAGAGAGAGGAGACTAGGTTAGTGGAGCATACTGCCAGAACACTGAGATAATATCAGGCTTGAGAGGAACGAAGTGCACTGTCATGTGTTGAGTCTGAGCATTCAGCATCCAGAGAGGACTGTCACTCAGATCTGGGAGCATCCATGACAGTGTCCCAAATGACACCACATTCGCTATATGGTGCCCCACTTTTGACCACAACCCACAGGGCCCATAGAGAATCCCATAGAGAAACCCATAGGGAAACCCATAGAGAAACCCATAGAGAAACCCATAGGGAAACCCATAGAGAATCCCATAGAGAAACCCATAGAGAAACCCATAGAGAAACCCATAGGGAAACCCATAGAGAAACCCATAGGGAAACCCATAAAAAAACCCATAGAGAAACCCATAGGGCTCATAGAGAAACCTGAAAAACCCACAGAGCCCATAGGGAAACCCATAGGGAAACCCATAGAAAAACCCATAGAGAAACCCATAGGGCTCATAGGGAAAACCATAGAGAAACCCATAGGGTAACCCATAGGGCTCATAGGGAAATCCATAGAAAAACCCATAGGGCTCATAAGGAAATCCATAGGGAAACCCATAGGGCTCATAGGATAACCCATAGGGCTCATAGGGAAACCCATAGGTAAATCCATAGAGAAACCCACAGAGCCCATAGGGAAACGCATAGAAAAACCCATAGAGAAACCCATAGGGCTCATAGGGAAATCCATAGAGAAACCCATAGAGAAACCCATAAGGAAACCCAAAGGGAAACCCATAGGGAAACCAATAGAGAAACCCATAGGGCAACCCATAGAGAAACCATAGGGAAACCCATAGAGCAACCCATAGGGAAACCCAAAGGGAAACCAATAGAGGAACCCATAGAGAAACCCATAGAGAAACCCATAGGGCTCACAGTGAAACCCATAGGGCTCATAGGGAAATCCATAGAGAAACCCATAGAGAAACCCATAGAGAAACCCAAAGGGAAACCAATAGAGGAACCCATAGAGAAACCCATAGAGAAACCCATAGAGGAACCCATAGGGCTCACAGTGAAACCCATAGGGCTCATAGGGAAACCCATAGAGAAACCCATAGGGCTCATAGGGAAACCCATAGGGCTCAAAGGGAAACCCATAGAGGAACCCATAGGGCTCATAGGGAAACCCATCGGGCTCATAGGGAAACCCATAGAGAAACCCATAGAGAAACCAATAGGGCTCATAGGGAAACCCATAGAGGAACCCATAGGGAAACCCATAGGGAAAATCATAGAGAATCCTATAGGGAAACCCATAGAGGAACCCATAGGGAAACTCATAGGGCTCATAGAGAAACCCATAGAGAAACCCATAGAGGAACCCATAGAGAAACCCATAGAGGAACCCATAGAGAAACCCATAGGGAAACCCATAGGGCTCATAGGGAAACCCATAGAGAAACCCATAGGGCTCATAGAGAAACCCAAAGGGAAACCCATAGAGAAACCCATAGAGAAACTCGAAGGGAAACCCATAGAGAAACCCATAGGGAAACCCATAGGGAAAATCATAGGGAAACCCATAGAGAAACCCATAGAGAAACCCATAGGGCTCATAGGGAAATCCACAGAGAAACCCATAGGGCTCATAGGGTAACCCATAGTGCTCATAGGGAAACCCATAGAGAAACCCATAGGGCTCATAGGGAAACCCATAGAGAAACCCATAGGGCTCATAGTGTAACCCATAGGGAAATCCATAGAGAAACCCACAGAGCCCATAGGGAAACGCATAGAAAAACCCATAGAGAAACCCATAGAGAAACCCAAAGGGAAACCCATAGGGAAACCAATAGAGAAACCCATAGGGCAACCCATAGAGAAACCATAGAGGAACCCATAGAGAAACCCATAGAGAAACCCATAGACGAACCCATAGGGCTCACAGTGAAACCCATAGGGCTCATAGGGAAACCCATAGAGAAACCCTTAGGGCTCATACGGAAACCCAGAGGGCTCAGAGGGAAACCCATAGGGCTCATAGGGAAACACATAGAGAAACCCATAGAGAAACCCATAGGGCTCATAGGGAAACCCATAGAGGAACCCATAGGGAAACTCATAGGGCTCATAGAGAAACCCATAGAGAAACCCATAGAGGAACCCATAGAGAAACCCATAGGGAAACCCATAGAGAAACCCATAGGGAAACCCATAGGGCTCATAGGGAAACCCATAGAGAAACCCATAGAGAAACCCATAGGGAAACCCATAGGGCTCATAGGAAAACCCATAGGGAAACCCAAAGGGAAACCCATAGAGAAACTCATAGGACTCATAGGGAAACCCATAGAGAAACCCATAGGGCTCATAGGGAAACCCATAGAGAAACCCATAGAGGAACCCATAGGGCTCATAGAGAAACCCATAGGGAAACCCATAGAGAAACCCATAGGGCTCATAGGGAACCTCATAGAGAAGCCCATAGGGCTCATAGGGGAACTCATAGAGAAACCCATAGGGCTCATAGGGAAACCCATAGAGAAACCCATAGAGAAACCCATAGAGCTCATAGAGAAACCCATAGAGAAACCCATAGGGCTCATAGAGAAACCCACAGAGAAAATCATATAGAAAACCATAGAGGACCCATAGGGCTCATAGGGAAACCCATAGAGAAACCCATAGGGAAACCCATAGTGAAATCCATAGAGGAACCCATAGGGAAACCCATAGAGAAACCCATAGGGCTCAAAGAGAAACTCATAGGGAAACTCATAGAGGAACCCATAGAGAAACCCATAGAGGAACCCATAGGGAAACCCATAGAGAAACCCATTGGGCTCATAGGGAAACCCATAGAGAAACTCATAGGGCTCATAGGGAAACCCATAGGGCTCATAGAGAAACCCATAGAGAAACCCATAGGGCTCATAGGGAAACCCATAGAGAAACCCATAGAGAAACCCATAGAGGAACCCATAGAGCTCATAGGAAAACCCATAGAGAAACCCATAGGGCTCATAGGGAAACCCATAGAGAAAATCATATAGAAACCCATAGAGGAACCCATAGGGCTCATAGGGAAACCCATAGAGAAACCCATAGGGAAACCCATAGAGAAACCCATAGGGCTCATAGGGAAACCCATAGAGAAACCCATAGAGAAACCCATAGAGAAACCCATAGAGAAACCCATAGTGCTCATAGGGAAACCCAAAGGGAAACCCATAGGGAAACCCATAGGGCTCATAGGGAAACCCATAGGGAAACCCAAAGGGAAACCCATAGAGAAACCCAGAGGGCTCATAGAGAAACCCACAGAGAAACCCATAGAGAAACTCATAGGACTCATAGGGAAACCCATAGAGAAACCAATAGGGCTCATAGGGAAACCCATAGAGAAACCCATAGAGAAACCCATAGGGCTCATAGGGAAACCCATAGAGAAACCCATAGAGGAACCCATAGGGCTCATAGGGAAACCCATAGGGCTCATAGGGAAACCCATAGAGAAACCCATAGGGCTCATAGGGAAATTCATAGAGAAACCCATAGGGCTCATAGGGAAACCCATAGGGAAACCCATAGAGGAACCAATAGAGAAACTCATAGGGCTCATAGGGAAACCCATAGGTCTCATAGAGAAACCCATAGAGAAACCCATAGGACTCATAGAGAAACCCATAGAGAAACCCATAGAGAAACTCATAGGGCTCATAGGGAAACCCATAGGTCTCATAGAGAAACCCATAGAGAAACCCATAGGACTCATAGGGAAACCCATAGAGAAACCAATGGGGCTCATAGGGAAATCAATAGAGAAACCCATAGAGAAACCCATAGAGAAACCCGTAGAGCTCATAGGGAAACCAATAGAGAAACCCATAGGGCTCATAGGGAAACCCATAGAGAAACCCATAGAGGAACCCATAGGGCTCATAGGGAAACCCATAGGGCTCATAGGGAAACCCATAGAGAAACCAATAGAGGAACCCATAGAGGAACCCATAGAGAAACCCATAGAGGAACCCATAGGGCTCATAGGGAAACCCATAGAGAAACCCATAGAGGAACCCTTAGGGAAACCCATAAGGAAACCCATAAAGAAACCCATAGAGAATCCCATAGTGCTCATAGGGAAACCCATAGTGAAACCCATAGTGAAACCCATACGGCTCATAGGGAAACCCATAGGGCTCATAGGGAAACCCATAGAGAAACCCATAGAGAAACCCATAGAGAAACCCATAGAGAAACCCATAGGGCTCATAAGGAAACCCATAGAGAAATCCATAGGGCTCATAGGGGAACCCATAGAGAAACCCATAGGGCTCATAGGGAAACCCATAGAGAAACCCATAGGGCTCATATGGGAACCCATAGGGCTCATAGGGAAACCCATAGAGAAACCCATAGGGCTCATAGAGAAACTCATAGAGAAACCCATAGGGCTCATAGGGAAACCCATAGAGAAACCCATAGGGCTCATAGGGAAACCCATAGAGAAACCCATAGGGCTCATAGGGGAACCCATAGAGAAACCCATAGAGGAACCCATAGAGAAACCCATAGGGAAACCCATAGAGAAACCCATAGGGAAACCCATAGGGAAACCCATAGGGCTCATAGAGAAACCCATAGAGAAACCCATAGGGAAACCCATAGGGAAACCCATAGGGCTCATAGGAAAACCCATAGGGAAACCCAAAGGGAAACCCATAGAGAAACTCATAGGACTCATAGGGAAACCCATAGAGAAACCCATAGGGCTCATAGGGAAACCCATAGAGAAACCCATAGGGCTCATAGGGAAACTCATAGAGAAGCCCATAGGGCTCATAGGGGAACTCATAGATAAACCCATAGGGCTCATAGGGAAACCCATAGAGAAACCCATAGAGAAACCCATAGAGCTCATAGAGAAACCCATAGAGAAACCCATAGGGCTCATAGAGAAACCCACAGAGAAAATCATATAGAAAACCATAGAGGACCCATAGGGCTCATAGGGAAACCCATAGAGAAACCCATAGGGAAACCCATAGTGAAATCCATAGAGGAACCCATAGGGAAACCCATAGAGAAACCCATAGGGCTCATAGAGAAACTCATAGGGAAACTCATAGAGGAACCCATAGAGAAACCCATAGAGGAACCCATAGGGAAACCCATAGAGAAACCCATTGGGCTCATAGGGAAACCCATAGAGAAACTCATAGGGCTCATAGGGAAACCCATAGGGCTCATAGAGAAACCCATAGAGAAACCCATAGGGCTCATAGGGAAACCCATAGAGAAACCCATAGGGCTCATAGGGAAACCCAAAGAGAAACCCATAGAGAAACCCATAGAGGAACCCATAGAGCTCATAGGAAAACCCATAGAGAAACCCATAGGGCTCATAGGGAAACCCATAGAGAAAATCATATAGAAACCCATAGAGGAACCCATAGGGCTCATAGGGAAACCCATAGAGAAACCCATAGGGAAACCCATAGAGAAACCCATAGGGCTCATAGGGAAACCCATAGAGAAACCCATAGAGAAACCCATAGAGAAACCCATAGAGAAACCCATAGTGCTCATAGGGAAACCCAAAGGGAAACCCATAGGGAAACCCATAGGGCTCATAGGGAAACCCATAGGGAAACCCAAAGGGAAACCCATAGAGAAACCCAGAGGGCTCATAGAGAAACCCACAGAGAAACCCATAGAGAAACTCATAGGACTCATAGGGAAACCCATAGAGAAACCAATAGGGCTCATAGGGAAACCCATAGAGAAACCCATAGAGAAACCCATAGAGGAACCCATAGAGCTCATAGGGAAACCCATTGAGAAACCCATAGGGCTCATAGGGAAACCCATAGAGAAACCCATAGAGGAACCCATAGGGCTCATAGGGAAACCCATAGGGCTCATAGGGAAACCCATAGAGAAACCCATAGGGCTCATAGGGAAATTCATAGAGAAACCCATAGGGCTCATAGGGAAACTCATAGAGAAAACCATAGGGCTCATAGAGAAACCCATAGAGAAACCCATAGGGCTCATAGGGAAACCCATTGGGAAACCCATAGAGGAACCCATAGAGAAACTCATAGGGCTCATAGGGAAACCCATAGGTCTCATAGAGAAACCCATAGAGAAACCCATAGAGAAACCCATAGGGCTCATAGGGAAACCCATAGAGAAACCCATAGGGCTCATAGGGAAACCCATAGAGAAAATCATATAGAAACCCATAGAGGAACCCATAGGGCTCATAGGGAAACCCATAGAGAAACCCATAGGGAAACCCATAGAGAAACCCATAGGGCTCATAGGGAAACCCATAGAGAAACCCATAGAGAAACCCATAGAGAAACCCATAGAGAAACCCATAGTGCTCATAGGGAAACCCAAAGGGAAACCCATAGGGAAACCCATAGGGCTCATAGGGAAACCCATAGGGAAACCCAAAGGGAAACCCATAGAGAAACCCAGAGGGCTCATAGAGAAACCCACAGAGAAACCCATAGAGAAACTCATAGGACTCATAGGGAAACCCATAGAGAAACCAATAGGGCTCATAGGGAAACCCATAGAGAAACCCATAGAGAAACCCATAGAGGAACCCATAGAGCTCATAGGGAAACCCATTGAGAAACCCATAGGGCTCATAGGGAAACCCATAGAGAAACCCATAGAGGAACCCATAGGGCTCATAGGGAAACCCATAGGGCTCATAGGGAAACCCATAGAGAAACCCATAGGGCTCATAGGGAAATTCATAGAGAAACCCATAGGGCTCATAGGGAAACTCATAGAGAAAACCATAGGGCTCATAGAGAAACCCATAGAGAAACCCATAGGGCTCATAGGGAAACCCATTGGGAAACCCATAGAGGAACCCATAGAGAAACTCATAGGGCTCATAGGGAAACCCATAGGTCTCATAGAGAAACCCATAGAGAAACCCATAGGACTCATAGAGAAACCCATAGAGAAACCCATAGAGAAACTCATAGGGCTCATAGGGAAACCCATAGGTCTCATAGAGAAACCCATAGAGAAACCCATAGGACTCATAGGGAAACCCATAGAGAAACCAATGGGGCTCATAGGGAAACCCACAGAGAAACCCATAGAGAAACCCATAGAGGAACCCGTAGAGCTCATAGGGAAACAAATAGAGAAACCCATAGGGCTCATAGGGAAACCCATAGAGAAACCCATAGAGGAACCCATAGGGCTCATAGGGAAACCCATAGGGCTCATAGGGAAACCCATAGAGAAACCAATAGAGGAACCCATAGAGGAACCCATAGAGAAACCCATAGAGGAACCCATAGGGCTCATAGGGAAACCCATAGAGAAACCCATAAAGAAAC
This sequence comes from Oncorhynchus clarkii lewisi, assembly GCF_045791955.1. Classification (NCBI taxonomy): domain Eukaryota; kingdom Metazoa; phylum Chordata; class Actinopteri; order Salmoniformes; family Salmonidae; genus Oncorhynchus; species Oncorhynchus clarkii. The sequence continues at coordinate 96,729,236 of NC_092151.1, read as the reverse complement.
CCTTAGAGAATCCCATAGTGCTCATAGGGAAACCCATAGAGAAACCCATAGTGAAACCCATATGGCTCATAGGGAAACCCATAGGGCTCATAGGGAAACCCATAGAGAAACCCATAGAGAAACCCATAGAGAAACCCATAGGGCTCATAAGGAAACCCATAGAGAAATCCATAGGGCTCATAGGGGAACCCATAGAGAAACCCATAGGGCTCATAGGGAAACCCATAGAGAAACCCATAGGGCTCATATGGGAACCCATAGGGCTCATAGGGAAACCCATAGAGAAACCCATAGGGCTCATAGAGAAACTCATAGAGAAACCCATAGGGCTCATAGGGAAACCCATAGAGAAACCCATAGGGCTCGTAGGGAAACCCATAGAGAAACCCATAGGGCTCATAGGGGAACCCATAGGGCTCTGGTCAAAAGTAGTGGATGACGTAAGGAATAGGGTTTTATTTGGGACGCACCCAGGTCTCCACATCTCTGACCTCATTCACAGGCTTAAAGAGGAGGGCGTATCACATACATCTATCAATATCAGACAGAGCTCAGCAGCAACACAGATCCTATCAATATCAGACAGAGGTCAGCAGCAACACAGACCCTGTCAATATCAGACAGAGGTCAGCAGCAACACAGATCCTATCAATATCAGACAGAGGTCAGCAGCAACACAGACCCTGTCAATATCAGACAGAGGTCAGCAGCAACACCGACCCTGTCAATATCAGACAGAGGTCAGCAGCAACACAGATCATATCAATATCAGACAGAGCTGAGATGTCCACTAACACCCTAAAACAGCTTCAGAGATGTCCACTAACACCCTAAACAGCTCAGAGATGTCCAGTAACACCCTAAAACAGCTTCAGAGATGTCCAGTAACACCCTAAACCAGCTCAGAGATGTCCAGTAACACCCTAAAACAGCTTCAGAGATGTCCAGTAACACCCTAAAACAGCTTCAGAGATGTCCAGTAACACCCTAAAACAGCTCAGAGATGTCCAGTAACACCCTAAAACAGCTTCAGAGATGTCCAGTAACACCCTAAAACAGCTTCAGAGATGTCCAGTAACACCCTAAACAGCTCAGAGATGTCCAGTAACACCCTAAACAGCTCAGAGATGTCCAGTAACACCCTAAAACAGCTTCAGAGATGTCCAGTAACACCCTAAACAGCTCAGAGATGTCCAGTAACACCCTAAAACAGCTCAGAGATGTCCAGTAACACCCTAAACAGCTCAGAGATGTCCAGTAACACCCTAAAACAGCTCAGAGATGTCCAGTAACACCCTAAACAGCTCAGAGATGTCCAGTAACACACTAAAACAGCTCAGAGATGTCCAGTAACACACTAAAACAGCTCAGAGATGTCCAGTAACACCCTAAAACAGCTTCAGAGATGTCCAGTAACACCCTAAAACAGCTTCAGAGATGTCCAGTAACACCCTAAACAGCTCAGAGATGTCCAGTAACACCCTAAACAGCTCAGAGATGTCCAGTAACACCCTAAAACAGCTTCAGAGATGTCCAGTAACACCCTAAACAGCTCAGAGATGTCCAGTAACACCCTAAAACAGCTCAGAGATGTCCAGTAACACCCTAAACAGCTCAGAGATGTCCAGTAACACCCTAAAACAGCTCAGAGATGTCCAGTAACACCCTAAACAGCTCAGAGATGTCCAGTAACACACTAAAACAGCTCAGAGATGTCCAGTAACACCCTAAACAGTTCAGAGATGTCCAGTAACACACTAAAACAGCTCAGAGATGTCCAGTAACACCCTAAAACAGCTCAGAGATGTCCAGTAACACCCTAAACCAGCTTCAGAGATGTCCAGTAACACCCTAAACAGCTCAGAGATGCCCAGTAACACCCTAAAACAGCTCAGAGATGTCCAGTAACACCCTAAACAGCTCAGAGATGTCCAGTAACACCCTAAAACAGCTCAGAGATGTCCATTAACACCCTAAAACAGCTCAGAGATGTCCAGTAACATAACAGAGCCTCTGTTAGAACACAGCCAATCAAGAAAGAAATCATTTAGGTGACTTTAGAAGGCCGCTGTACAAATGTAAAAATATACCGCAGAGGTTCCTAAAATAACCTTTTCATATATAAATATATATATATATATATATATATATATATATATATATATATATATATAGTATTAATAATGAAGGATCGGGGGCTCTGACTAATATATAGCATTAGTAATGAAGGAGGGAGGGCAGACCAGGCTCTGACTAATATAGAGTGTTAATAATGAAGGAGGGCAGACCAGGCTCTGACTAATATATAGTATTATAGACCAGGCTCTGACTAATATATAGTATTAATAATGAAGGAGGGAGGCCTCTAACTCATATATAGTATTAATAATGAAGGAGGGAGGGCAGACCAGGCTCTGACTAATATATAGTATTAATAATGAAGGAGGGAGGGCTCTGACTAATATATAGTATTAATAATGAAGGAGGGAGGGCTCTGACTAATATATAGTATTCATAATGAAGGAGGGAGGGCTCTGACTAATATATAGTATTAATAATGAAGGAGGGAGGGCAGACCAGGCTCTGACTAATATATAGTATTAATAATGAAGGAGGGAGGGCTCTGACTAATATATAGTATTCATAATGAAGGAGGGCAGACCAGGCTCTGACTAATATATAGTATTAATAATGAAGGAAGGAGGGCTCTAACTCATATATAGTATTAATAATGAGGGAGGGAGGGCAGACCAGGCTCTGACTAATATATAGTATTAATAATGAAGGAGGGAGGGCTCTGACTAATATATAGTATTAATAATGAAGGAGGGAGGGCTCTGACTAATATATAGTATTAATAATGAAGGAGGGAGGGCGGACCAGGCTCTGACTAATATATAGTATTAATAATGAAGGAGGGAGGGCTCTGACTAATATATAGTATTAATAATGAAGGAGGGCGGGTTCTGACTAATATATAGTATTAACCTTATCATTGTAATATTACTAATACATAAGTATACTGTAACTTATCAGGGGCAGAACTGTTTTTGGGACACAATTAAACAAAGGTTTTCACTGCAGTCACAAATGTTTCCCTGGGTCTCCTTTATCTTACCATTCTCTGGGCCTTCCTGGGTCTGTAGCTGTATCTTACCATTCTCTGGGCCTTCCTGGTTCTGTAGCTGTATCTTACCATTATCTGGGTTTTCCTGGGTCTGTAGCTGTATCTTACCATTCTCTGGGTCTTCCTGGGTCTAGGGCTGTATCTTACCATTCTCTGGGTCTTCCTGGTTCTGTAGCTGTATCTTACCATTCTCTGGGCCTTCCTGGGTCTGTAGCTGTATCTTACCATTCTCTGGGTCTTCCTGGGTCTGTAGCTGTATCTTACCATTCTCTGGGCCTTCCTGGGTCTGTAGCTGTATCTTACCATTCTCTGGGCCTTCCTGGGTTTTTAGCTGTATCTTACCATTCTCTGGGTCTTCCTGGGTCTGTAGCTGTATCTTACCATTCTCTGGGCCTTCCTGGGTCTGTAGCTGTATCTTACCATTCTCTGGGTCTTCCTGGGTCTGTAGCTGTATCTTACCATTCTCTGGGTGTTCCGTGGTCTGGGTCTTCCTGGGTTTAGGGTTGCGGCTCTATCTTTCCATTCTCTGGGTGTTCCGTGGTCTGGGTCTTGGGCTGTGGCTCTATCTTACCATTCTCTGGGTGTTCCGTGGTCTGGGTCTTGGGCTGTGGCTCTATCTTTCCATTCTCTGGGTGTTCCGTGGTCTGGGTCTTCCTGGGTTTAGGGTTGCGGCTCTATCTTACCATTCTCTGGGTGTTCCGTGGTCTGGGTCTTGGGCTGTGGCTCTATCTTACCATTCTCTGGGTGTTCCGTGGTCTGGGTCTTGGGCTGTGGCTGTGGCTCTATCTTACCATTCTCTGGGTGTTCCGTGGTCTGGGTCTTGGGCTGTGGCTCTATCTTACCATTCTCTGGGTGTTCCGTGGTCTGGGTCTTGGGCTGTGGCTGTGGCTCTATCTTACCATTCTCTGGGTGTTCCGTGGTCTGGGTCTTGGGCTGTGGCTCTATCTTACCATTCTCTGGGTGTTCCGTGGTCTGGGTCTTGGGCTGGCACCGTATGAATAGTAGTTGAGTGTGGCATACTCCATCAACGCAGCAAACACAAACAGGAAACACACAGTGACGAAGAGGTCCATGGCCGTCACGTAGGAAACCCTGGGAAGTGACGTCCTTGCCACTGTGCTCAGAGTGGTCATGGTCAACACCGTAGTTATCCCTGGATAGGAAAGAGATGTTTCAGTTCTGTTTCTGGTTGCTGTACTGTAAATTCAACACCAACTTTCTCCACAGCCTTTCAATACAGTTTATTTCAGTACAGCATCAGTACAGCATCTTACCAGTACACTATCTTTCAGTACAGTCTCTTACCAGTACACTATCTTTCAGTACACTATCTTTCAGGACACTATCTTTCAGTACAGTCTCTTACCAGTACACTATCTTTCAGTACACTATCTTTCAGGACACTATCTTTCAGTACAGTATCTTACCAGTACACTATCTTTCAGTACACTATCTTTCAGTACACTATCTTACCAGTACACTATCTTTCAGTACACTATCTTTCAATACAGTATCTTACCAGTACACTATCGTTCAGTACACTATCTTACCAGTACACTATATTTCAGTACACTATCTTTCAGTACACTATCTTTCAATACAGTATCTTACCAGTACACTATCGTTCAGTACACTATCTTACCAGTACACTATATTTCAGTAAACTATCTTTCAGTACACTATCTTTCAATACAGTATCTTACCAGTACACTATCTTTCAGTACACTATCTTTCAGTACATTATCTTACCAGTACACTATCTTTCAATACAGTATCTTACCAGTACACTATCTTACCAGTACACTATCTTACCAGTACACTATCTTTCAGTACACTATCTTACCAGTACACTATCTTTCAGTACAGCATCTTACCAGTACACTATCTTTCAGTACACTATCTTTCAGGACACTATCTTTCAGTACAGTATCTTACCAGTACACTATCTTTCAGTACACTATCTTACCAGTACACTATCTTTCAGTACACTATCTTTCAATACAGTATCTTACCAGTACACTATCGTTCAGTACACTATCTTACCATTACACTATATTTCAGTAAACTATCTTTCAGTACACTATCTTTCAATACAGTATCTTACCAGTACAGTATCTTTCAGTACACTATCTTTCAGTACACTATCTTACCAGTACACTATCTTTCAGTACACTATATTTCAGTACACTATCTTTCAGTACATTATCTTACCAGTACACTATCTTTCAATACAGTATCTTACCAGTACACTATCTTTCAGTACACTATCTTTCAGTACATTATCTTACCAGTACACTATCTTTCAATACAGTATCTTACCAGTACACTATCTTACCAGTACACTATCTTACCAGTACACTATCTTTCAGTACACTATCTTACCAGTACACTATCTTTCAGTACAGCATCTTACCAGTACACCATCTTTCAGTACACTATCTTTCAGTACACTATCTTTCAGTACAGCATCTTACCAGTACACCATCTTTCAGTACACTATCTTACCAGTACACTATCTTTCAGTACACTATCTTTCAGGATACAACCTTTCAATAAAGTATCTTACCAGTACACTATCTTTCAGTACAGTATGTTTCAGTACACTATCTTACCAGTACACTATCTTTCAGTACACTATCGTTCAGTACATGATCTTACCAGTACACTATCTTTCAATACAGTATCTTACCAGTACACTATCTTTCAGTACAGTGTCTTACCAGTACACTATCTTTCAGTAAACTATCGTTCAGTACATGATCTTACCAGTACACTATCTTTCAGTACAGTATCTTACCAGTACACTATCTTTCAGTACAGTATCTTACCAGTACACTATCTTTCAGTACACTATCTTTCAGTACAGTATCTTACCAGTACACTATCTTTCAGTACATTATCTTTCAGTACACTATCTTTCAATACAGTATCTTACCAGTACACTATCTTTCAGTACACTATCTTTCAGTACACTATCTTACCATTACACTATCTTTCAGTACACTATCTTACCAGTACACTATCTTTCAGTACACTATCTTTCAGTACACTATCTTACCATTACACTATCTTACCAGTACACTATATTTCAGTAAACTATCTTTCAGTACACTATCTTTCAATACAGTATCTTACCAGTACACTATCTTTCAGTACACTATCTTTCAGTACATTATCTTACCAGTACACTATCTTTCAATACAGTATCTTACCAGTACACTATCTTACCAGTACACTATCTTACCAGTACACTATCTTTCAGTACACTATCTTACCAGTACACTATCTTTCAGTACAGCATCTTACCAGTACACTATCTTTCAGTACACTATCTTTCAGGACACTATCTTTCAGTAAAGTATCTTACCAGTACACTATCTTTCAGTACACTATCTTACCAGTACACTATCTTTCAGTACACTATCTTTCAATACAGTATCTTACCAGTACACTATCGTTCAGTACACTATCTTACCATTACACTATATTTCAGTAAACTATCTTTCAGTACACTATCTTTCAATACAGTATCTTACCAGTACAGTATCTTTCAGTACACTATCTTTCAGTACACTATCTTACCAGTACACTATATTTCAGTACACTATCTTTCAGTACATTATCTTACCAGTACACTATCTTTCAATACAGTATCTTACCAGTACACTATCTTTCAGTACACTATCTTTCAGTACATTATCTTACCAGTACACTATCTTTCAATACAGTATCTTACCAGTACACTATCTTACCAGTACACTATCTTACCAGTACACTATCTTTCAGTACACTATCTTACCAGTACACTATCTTTCAGTACAGCATCTTACCAGTACACCATCTTTCAGTACACTATCTTTCAGTACACTATCTTTCAGTACAGCATCTTACCAGTACACCATCTTTCAGTACACTATCTTGCCAGTACACTATCTTTCAGTACACTATCTTTCAGGATACAACCTTTCAATAAAGTATCTTACCAGTACACTATCTTTCAGTACAGTATGTTTCAGTACACTATCTTACCAGTACACTATCTTTCAGTACACTATCGTTCAGTACATGATCTTACCAGTACACTATCTTTCAATACAGTATCTTACCAGTACACTATCTTTCAGTACAGTGTCTTACCAGTACACTATCTTTCAGTACACTATCGTTCAGTACATGATCTTACCAGTACACTATCTTTCAATACAGTATCTTACCAGTACACTATCTTTCAGTACAGTATCTTACCAGTACACTATCTTTCAGTACACTATCTTTCAGTACAGTATCTTACCAGTACACTATCTTTCAGTACATTATCTTTCAGTACACTATCTTTCAATACAGTATCTTACCAGTACACTATCTTTCAGTACACTATCTTTCAGTACACTATCTTACCATTACACTATCTTTCAGTACACTATCTTACCAGTACACTATCTTTCAGTACACTATCTTTCAGTACACTATCTTACCATTACACTATCTTTCAGTACACTATCTTTCAGTGCACTATCTTTCAGTACATTATGTTTCAGTACACTATCTTGCAGTACACTATCTTTCAGTACACTATCTTTCAGTACAGTATCTTACCAGTACACTATCTTTCAGTACATTATCTTCCAGTACACTATCTTTCAATACAGTATCTTACCAGTACACTATCTTTCAGTACACTATCGTTCAGTACATGATCTTACCAGTACACTATCTTTCAATACAGTATCTTACCAGTACACTATCTTTCAGTACAGTATCTTACCAGTACACTATCTTTCAGTACACTATCTTTCAGTACAGTATCTTACCAGTACACTATCTTTCAGTACATTATCTTTCAGTACACTATCTTTCAATACAGTATCTTACCAGTACACTATCTTTCAGTACACTATCTTTCAGTACACTATCTTACCATTACACTATCTTTCAGTACACTATCTTACCAGTACACTATCTTTCAGTACACTATCTTTCAGTACACTATCTTACCATTACACTATCTTTCAGTACACTATCTTTCAGTACAGTATCTTACAGTACACTATCTTTCAATACAGTATCTTACCAGTACACTATCTTTCAGTACACTATCTTTCAGTACACTATCTTACCATTACACTATCTTTCAGTACACTATCTTACCAGTACACTATCTTTCAGTACACTATCTTTCAGTACACTATCTTACCATTACACTATCTTTCAGTACACTATCTTACCAGTACACTATCTTTCAGTACACTATCTTTCAGTACACTATCTTACCATTACACTATCTTTCAGTACACTATCTTTCAGTGCACTATCTTTCAGTACATTATGTTTCAGTACACTATCTTGCAGTACACTATCTTTCAGTACACTATCTTTCAGTACAGTATCTTACCAGTACACTATCTTTCAGTACATTATCTTCCAGTACACTATCTTTCAATACAGTATCTTACCAGTACACTATCTTTCAGTACACTATCTTTCAGTACACTATCTTACCATTACACTATCTTTCAGTACACTATCTTACCATTACACTATCTTTCAGTACATTATCTTACCAGTACACTATCTTTCAGTACACTATCTTTCAGTACATTATGTTTCAGTACACTATCTTGCAGTACACTATCTTTCAGTACACTATCTTTCAGTACAGTATCTTACCAGTACACTATCTGTCAGTACACTATCTTTCAGTACACTATCTTTCAGTACATTATCTTACCAGTACACTATCTTTCAGTACACTATCTTTCAGTACATTATGTTTCAGTACACTATCTTGCAGTACACTATCTTTCAGTACACTATCTTTCAGTACAGTATCTTACCAGTACACTATCTGTCAGTACACTATCTTTCAGTACACTATCTTTCAATACAGTATCTTACCAGTACACTATCTGTCAGTACACTTTTGTTTCATTTGATTAAAAACCAAGTATATCCTCCCCTCCTCAATTAAGATAGTTTGTTTTTTGTGATGCCCAATCCTTTCGCCAATAGTCAAAACTTCCGATAATCCTATTAAAAGTGTGTCAGCAGAAAAACAGTGAGCAGACATACTCTTTTTATCTATAGGCTATTACATAATTTTATACAGCTCTGTAATGTGGATTTAAAACCCCTCTATGCTATACGCAACGAGAGATGACATACTTCACTTTTATTTAGTAATATTTATTATCCTGTAACAATTTTTAGTTTTGTCATGACTTCCACCGAAGTTGGTGCCTCTCCTTATTCGGGCGGTGTTCGGCGGTTGACGTCACCGGCTTTCTAGCCTCCACCGATCTACATGTCTTTTTCCATTTGTTTTGTCTTGATTGTACACACCTGGTTCCCATTCCGTTTGAATTATTTCCCTTTTTGACCCTCTGGAGCCATCATGGTTTTGTGCGTGTTTATTGTTGTCAATTGTCTCGTTTATGTGATTCTGGATTTTTGTTGGAAGAATATTTTTGAGTAAAGTTACTATTATTACTCATCTGTGTCCTGCGACTGACTCCCCCTTACCCACATCACCTAGACTCTGACAAGTTTTCCTTTTTGTTTGATTATACCTCTTAAGGATCAGTCCCTTTTTTTCCCAATTTTTTGTAATTTGTGTAAATGTGAAAAGAATGTAGGAGAATATAACACAATAGATCTGGTAAAAGATAATACAAAGACAAAACCAACCGTGCAAGAGAAAGGCCATAATGTATTATTCCAGCCCAGCTGCAATTTAGATTTTGGCCACTAGATGGTAGGAGTGTGTGGGTAAAGTGTTAGACTGATCCAATGAACCATTGCATTTCTACCAAAATGTGCCTAATTTGTTTATTAATAACTTTTTATGTTTAAAAGTGTGCACTCTCCTCAAACAATAGCATGGTATTATTTCACTGTAATAGTTACTGTATATTGAACCGTGCAGTTAGATTAACAAGAATTTAAGCTTTCTGCCAACATCAGATATGTTTATGTCCTAGGAAATGTTCTTGTTACTTACAACCTCATTTTAATCGCATTAGCCTACGTTAGGTCAACCGTCCCGTGGGAGGGACACCGATCCTGAAGAAGTAAAAAAAAAAAAAACCTTTCCCTACATTAATGAAAACTGGTTCAGCAGCAATGTGTCTGGTGTCTTCCTTATCGTGGCTTACCATGGCTTATACAGGAAGACCCAGAGAATGTTAAGATACAGCCCCAGACCAAGAGAATGGTAAGATACAGCCCCAGACCCAGAGAATGGTAAGATACAGCCCTAGACCCAGGAAGACCCAGAGAATGGTAAGATACAGCCCCAGACCCAGGAAGACCCAGAGAATGGTAAGATACAGCTACAGACCCAGGAAGACCCAGAGAATGGTAAGATACAGCCCCAGACCCAGGAAGACCCAGAGAATGGTAAGATACAGCCCTAGACCCAGGAAGACCCAGAGAATGGCAAGATACAGCTACAGACCCAGGAAGACCCAGAGAATGGTAAGATACAGCCCTAGACCCAGGAAGACCCAGAGAATGGTAAGATACAGCTACAGACCAAGGAAGATCCAGAGAATGGTAAGATACAGCCCCAGACCCAGGAAGACCCAGAGGATGGTAAGATACAGCCCCAGACCCAGGAAGACCCAGAGAATCGTAAGATACAGCCCAAGTCCCAGGAAGATCCAGGGAATGGTAAGATGAAGCTACAGACCCAGGAAGACCCAGAGAATGGTAAGATACAGCTACAGACGCAGGAAGACCCAGAGAATGGTAAGATACAGCCCCAGACCCAGGAAGACCCAGAGAATGGTAAGATACAGCTACAGACCCAGGAAGACCCAGAGAATGGTAAGATACAGCCCCAGACCCAGGAAGACCCAGAGAATGGTAAGATACAGCCCTAGACCCAGGAAGACCCAGAGAATGGTAAGATACAGCTACAGACCCAGGAAGACCCAGATAATGGTAAGATACAGCCCTAGACCCAGGAAGACCCAGAGAATGGTAAGATACAGCTATAGACCAAGGAAGACCCAGAGAATGGTAAGATACAGCTACAGACCCAGGAAGACCCAGAGAATGGTAAGATACAGCTACAGACCCAGGAAGACCCAGAGAATGGTAAGATACAGCCCCAGACCCAGGAAGACCCAGAGAATGGTAAGATACAGCCCTAGACCCAGGAAGACCCAGAGAATGGTAAGATACAGCCCCAGACCCAGGAAGACCCAGAGAATGGTAAGATACAGCTACAGACCCAGGAAGACCCAGATAATGGTAAGATACAGCTACAGACCCAGGAAGACCCAGAGAATGGTAAGATACAGCCCTAGACCCAGGAAGACCCAGAGAATGGTAAGATACAGCTACAGACCCAGGAAGACCCAGATAATGGTAAGATACAGCCCTAGACCCAGGAAGACCCAGAGAATGGTAAGATACAGCCCTAGACCCAGGAAGACCCTGAGAATGGTAAGATACAGCTACAGACCCAGGAAGACCCAGAGAATGGCAAGATACAGCTACAGACCCAGGAAGACCCAGAGAATGGTAAGATACAGCCCCAGACCCAGGAAGACCCAGAGAATGGTAAGATACAGCTACAGACCCAGGAAGACCCAGAGAATGGTAAGATACAGCTACAGACCCAGGAAGACCCTGAGAATGGTAAGATACAGCTACAGACCCAGGAAGACCCAGAGAATGGCAAGATACAGCCCCAGACCCAGGAAGACCCAGAGAACGGTAAGACACAGCCCTAGACCCAGGAAGACCCAGAGAATGGTAAGATACAGCCCTAGACCCTTGAAGACCCAGATAATGGTAAGATACAGCCCTAGACCCTTGAAGACCCAGATAATGGTAAGATACAGCTACAGACCCAGGAAGACCCAGAGAATCGTGCTTCAGCAAAGGAGCCTATCCATAACAGGTTTCTAAATGGTCTCCTGGTGAGGCGTCTGCATTATTCTCAGTAGACATAGGCCTACCTGCAATTCATACTCCATTTGGCTTATATCCATCCCCATTTCCAAAGAGCGCCTCTGGTCCTGTAACCAAAAAACATGCTCCTCCCAAACAGGCTCTTCAAATGATTCAGTCCTATAACACCACATCAACAGTAGGGCTAGGACATATCTGTCTTATTGACAACGTGCATCACACACACACACACGATACAATTCCCTGGAGGCTGGTACTTTATATTAGAGAAGTGATGCATAAAAGGCTTATACTCGTTGAAGTCAATTACAACAATGTTGACTGTCAACACTCCAAAACAGTATTGAGGAAAAATGTGTTTACCGTTGCTATCACTCGTTAATGAAGCCTATGCTATTTAATATAGTACCAATCCACAACGGACCAGGACTAGAATATTCCGTGCCCACAGACAAATCGGAGTTGATGACAATGCAAAGACCATCAATCACCTTTCTCGCCACTGCCAGCCATTGCGCTCATAATAACAGCTGTGAAAATAGCTTAAATATTGCTGACACAACCCCAGATCTATATAGCACTACCGCCAGCGTTAGGTTTGTTAAAATAGAGCCCATTATGTTATAGACTGGGAAAGACATCACCACTCTCTAGACACCTCTCTAGACACCTCTCTAGACACCTCTCTAGACACCCCTCTAGACACCTCTCTAGACACCTCTCTAGACACCCCTCTAGACACCTCTCTAGACACCTCTCTAGACACCTCTCTAGACACCTCTCTAGACACCCCTCTAGACACCTCTCTAGACACCCCTCTAGACACCTCTCTAGACACCTCTCTAGACACCCCTCTAGACACCCCTCTAGACATCTCTCTAGACACCCCTCTAGACACCTCTAGACACCTCTCTAGACACCCCTCTAGACACCCCTCTAGACACCTCTCTAGACACCCCTCTAGACACCTCTCTAGACACCTCTCTAGACACCTCTCTAGACTGTTTCTTGCATTTAAAACTCTCTCTTCATCTCCCAGACCTTCCCTCCCCAGACTGTTTCCTGCATATAAAACAGTCTCTTCACCTCCCAGACCTTGCTTCCCCAGACTGTTCTCCCCAGACTGTTTCCTAAAACTCTTCATCTGCCAGACCTTCCCTCCCCAGACTGCTCTCATATATTCCTTCATATATATATAAAAAACTGCTAATTTACAATCTCTACCTCCCATACACTCTGTTCTCTCTTGATCTCCCCCTCTCTCTCCCCCAACTCCCTCTCTCCCCCATCTCCCTCTCTCTCCCCCCATCTCCCTCTCTCTCCCCCCATCTCCCCCTCTCTCTCTCCCCATCTCCCTCTCTCTCCCCATCTCCCTCTCCCTCTCCCCATCTCCCTCTCTCTCCCCCCCATCTCCCTCTCTCTCTCCCCATCTCCCTCTCTCTCCCCCATCTCCCTCTCTCTCCCCCCATCTCCCTCTCTCTCCCCCCCATCTCCCTCTCTCTCCCCCATCTCCCTCTCTCTCCCCCCATCTCCCTCTCTCTCCCCCCCATCTCCCTCTCTCTCCCTCTCTCTCCCCCATCTCCCTCTCTCTCCCCCATCTCCCTCATCTCACTCCCTCTCCCCCATCTCCCTCCCTCTCCCTCTCTATCTATCCCTCTCGCACCCTTTCTTTCTCTCTGTCTCTCTATTCCCCCCTCTCTCTCTATCCCTCTTTCTCTGTCCCTCTCTCTATCCCTCTCTCTATACCTCCCTCTCTCTCTGTCCCTCTCTCTATACATCCCTCTCTCTATACCTCCCTCTCTCTCTGTCCCTCTCTCTATACCTCCATCTCTCTCTGTCCCTCTCTCTATACCTCCCTCTCTCTATACCTCCCTCTCTCTCTGTCCTTCTCTCTATACCTCCCTCTCTCTCTGTCCCTCTCTCTATACCTCCCTCTCTCTGTCCCTCTATCTATACCTCCCTCTCTCTCTCTGTCCCTCTCTCTATACCTCCCTCTCTCTCTCTCTGTCCCTCTCTCTCCCTGTCCCTCTCTCTCTCTGTCCCTCTCTCTATACCTCCCTCTCGCTATACCTCCGTCTCGCTATACCGCCCTCTCTCTATACTTCCCTCTCTCGTTGTCCCTCTCTCTATACCTGCCTCTCTCTCTCTGTCCCTCTCTCTATACCTCCCTCTCTCTTTATCTCCCTCTCTCTATACCTCCCTCTCTCTATCCCTCTCTCTCTGTCCCTCTCTCTATACTTCCCTCTCTCTATCCCTCTCTCTCTGTCCCTCTCTCTCTCTCTCTCTGTCCCTCTCTCTATACCTCCCTCTCTTACTCACTCCCTCTCTACATATCTCTCCTTCTCTCTTCTCATATATCTCAATTCAAAGGGCTTTATTGGCATGGGAAACATAGGTTACATTGCCAAAGCAAGTGAAATAGATAAACAAAAGTGAAGTAAACAATAAAATAATAATAATTAACAGTAAACATTACACTCACAGAAGTTACAAAAGAATAAAGACATGTCAAATGTCATATTATGTAAATATACAGCGTAAAGTAAACATAAATATGGGTTGTATTTACAATGGTGTTTGTTATTCACTGGTTGACCTTTTCTTGTGGCAACAGGTCACAAATATTGCTGCTGTGATGGCACACTGTGGTATTTCACCCAGTAGTCATGGGAGTTTATCAAAATCAGATTTGTTTTAGAATTATTTGTGGATCTGTATAATCTGGGGAAAATATATATCTCTAATATGGTCATACATTTGGCAGGAGGTTAGGAAGTGCAGATCAGTTTTAACCTCATTTTGTGGGCAGTATGCACATAGCCTGTCTTCTCTTGAGAGCCATGTCTGCCATCTTTCAATAGCAAGGCTATGATCACGGAGTCTGTATATACAGTCAATGCTGAGTCTGTAGTCAAAGCGTTCCTTAATATTGGGTCACTGTGTACTCTCTGTTTAGGGCGAAATAGCATTTTAGTTTGCTCTGTTATTTAGGAAAATTCTTTACAATTGTTTTCTCATGGTTTGGTTGGGTCTAATTGTGCTGCTGTCCTGGGGCTCTGTTGGGGTCTGTTTGTGTTTGTGAACAGAGCTCCAGGACCAGCTTGCTTAGGGGACTCTTCTCCAGGTTCATCTCTCTGTAGGTGATGGCTTTGTTATGGAAGGTTTGGGAATCACTTCCTTTTAGGTGGTTGCCTAATTCTGCTCTGCATGCATTATTTGGTGTTTTACGTTGTAAACTGAGGATATTTTTGCAGAATTCTGCATGCAGAGTCTCAATTTTGGTGTTTGTCCCATTTTGTGAATTCTTGGTTGGTGAGCGGACCCCAGACCTCACAACCATAAAGGGTATTGAGTTATACAACCGATTCAAGTATTTTTTGCCAGATCCTCATTGGTATGTCAAATTTTATGTTCGTAGTGATGGCATAGAAGGCACTTCTTGCCTTGTCTCTCAGATCGTTCACAGCTCTGTGGAAGTTACCTCTGGCGCTGATGTTTAGGCTGTGGTATTCATAGTTTTGTGTGCTCTAGGGCAACGGTGTGTAGATGGAATTTGTTTTTGTGGTCCTGGCAACTGGATAATTTTTGGAAAACCATTATTTTTGTCTTACTGAGATTTACTGTCAGGGCCCAGGTCTGACAGAATCTGTGCAGAATATCTAGGTGCTGCTGTCGGCCGTCCTTGGTTGGTGACAGAAGCACCTGATCATCAACAAACATTAGACATTTGACTTCAGATTCTAGTAGGGTGAGGCCGGGTGCTGCAGACTGTTCTAGTGCCCTCGCCAATTCGTTGATATACACTACCGTTCAAAAGTTTGGGGACACTTAAAAATGTCCTTGTTTTTGAAAGAAAAGCACATTTTTGGTCCACTAAAATAACATCAAATTGATCAGAAATACAGTGTAGACATTGTTAATGTTGTAAATGACCATTGTAGTTAGAAACGGCAGATTTTTTAAAATGTAATATCTACAGAGGCCCATTGTCAGCAACCATCACTCCTGTGTTCCAATGGCACGTTGTGTTAGTTAATCCAAGTTTATCATTTTTTGTTCCAATGGCACGTTGTGTTAGTTAATCCAAGTTTATCATTCAAAAGGCTAATTGATCATTTTGCAATTATGTTAACACAGCTGAAAACTGGCCTTCTTTAGACTTTAGAGTGTCTGGAGCATCAGCATTTGTGGGTTCGATTACAGGCTCAAAATGGCCAGAAACAAAGAACTTTCTTATGAAACTCATTAGTCTATTCTTGTTCTGAGAAATTAAGGCTTTTCCATGAGAGAAATTGCCAAGAAACTGAAGATCTTGTACAACGTGTGTACTACTTTACCTTCACTATAATGTTCCTCACGACTGCATATTAACTAATGGAGAGGAGGCAGTAACCAGAACGTTCTACAGGACTGCACATGAACTAATGGAGAGGAGGCAGTAACCAGAACGTTCTACAGGACTGCATATTAACTAATGGAGAGGAGGCAGTAACCAGAACGTTCCACAGGACTGCACATTAACTAATGGAGAGGAGGCAGTAACCAGAACGTTCCACAGGACTGCACATGAACTAATGGAGAGGAGGCAGTAACCAGAACGTTCTACAGGACTGCACATGAACTAATGGAGAGGAGGCAGTAACCAGAACGTTCTACAGGACTGCACATTAACTAATGGAGAGGAGGCAGTAACCAGAACGTTCTACAGGACTGCACATTAACTAATGGAGAGGAGGCAGTTAAAAGAAAGAAAAGGTAAGAAAGCATTATGAAAGAAGAGAAGCAACATGGCTGCAAGCTGAGAGACTGACCTACACATCAACACAGCTCAGTAACAAACAGACAGCAAGGACAAACAGACAGCAAGGACAAACAGATAAGGAGAAAATCAGAGGAAGTTATAAACATAAACACCTAATGCAGTGGGCGGAGCAACACCAATATTGAGGAGATTTTGCATGCTATTCTGTTATTTCATATCCCAACAATATATCATATCAGTAAGCAAATTTTTTTTTTAAAATTTTACCTTTATTTAACTAGGCAAGTCAGTTAAGAACAAATTATTATTTTCAATGACGGCCTAGGAACAGTGGGTTAACTGCCTGTTCAGGGGCAGAACGACAGATTTGTACCTTGTCAGCTCGGGGGTTTGAACTTGCAACCTTCCGGTTACTAGTCCAACGCAAAAGCCAATCTTTAGTGCTCCATTGATTTACAGTAGAAGCGCCCTCTCCCAAGAAGGCTAGTTGACCATTGGCCACAGATAAATCAACATCTTATGCCCGGTAACTGTCATAGGACTGATGTGATAGCAAGGTACCACGCACTGTTACCACTTCGTCAAGCTAGGTAGCTTAGCTAGCTGAAATATGTTGACTAGCTTAGCTATCCCCTAGCAAATCATTTTCAAACGTAGGAAATGTGGTAAATGTTAAGATAAGTCTCCTTGGTGTTCATTAGCCACCTAAACTTTAAAACATGTCCATCCCTTAAAATAAAGCAAGATGGAAAAGAAGATTAAAGTCCAGTGGATCATGGAGCAGTAGCTAACAGTAGCTAACAGTAGCTAACAGTAGCTAACAATAGCTAACAGTAGCTAACAGTAGCTAGCAGTAGCTAACAGTAGCTAGCAGTAGCTAACAGTAGCTAACAGTAGCTAGCAGTAGCTAACAGTAGCTAACAATAGCTAACAGTAGCTAACAGTAGCTAGCAGTAGCTAGCAGTAGCTAACAGTAGCTAGCAGTAGCTAACAGTAGCTAACAGTAACTAACAGTAGCTAGCAGTAGCTAACAGTAGCTAGCAGTAGCTAACAGTAGCTAACATCTGTTTTGAGGTAGACTAGCTAAATTGGTATATTGTAATTATTTTGCCACTATGGCCTATTTATTGCCTTTACCTCCCTAATCTTACCTCATTTGCACACACTGTATATAGACTTTTCTATTGTATTATTGACTGTATGTTTGTTTATTCCATGTGTAACTCTGTGTTGTTGTTGTGTCGAACTGCTTTGCTTATCTTGGCCGGGTCGCAATTGTAAATGAGAACTTGTTCTCAACTAGCCTACCTGGTTAAATAAAGGTGAAATATATACATTTTTAAATAACCTGTAGACTACATGTGTTATTGTTGACTGTAATACCCTTGGAAGCACATGTAGAGGAAGTGTTAGGTATAACTACACCATCATTTGCAAATAAATTCATAAAAAATCCTACAATGTGATTTTCTGGATTTTTTTTCTCATTTTGTCTGTCATAGTTGAAGTGTACCTATGATGAAAATTACAGGCCTCTCTCATCTTTTTAAGAGGAAGAACTTGCACAATTGGTGGCTGACTAAATACTTTTTTGCCCCACTGTATATCTGATGGAACTGGAGCTATGCAATAGATGAAGCCAGGGAATAATTAGCATTATATATTTTGCTTATTGTTAACTGGGCCCGTTTGTAACAGGCAAGCAGACACACTCAGTGTCGCAACATGGAAGATCGATTACTAGCTAGTTTACTTCATAAAAATATGTTAGACTACCGTGGTCTACCTACAGTAGCTAATCTACTCTGTAAATGTATTTATATGTAACTTTTATTTAACCTTTATTTATGTAGACCTGTCAGTTAAGAACTAATTCTTATTTACAATCACGGCCTACACCGGCCAAACCCGGACAACGCTGGGACAATATGAGACTCCCAATCACGGCCTACACCGGCCAAACCCGGACAACCCTGGGACAATATGAGACTCTCAATCACGGCCTACACCGGCCAAACCCGGACAACGCTGGGACAATATGAGACTCCCAATCACGGCCTACACCGGCCAAACCCGGACAACGCTGGGACAATATGAGACTCCCAATCATGGCCTACACCGGCCAAACCCAGACAACGCTGGGACAATATGAGACTCCCAATCACTGCCTACACCGGCCAAACCCAGACAACGCTGGGACATTATGAGACTCCCAATAGCGGCCTACACCGGCCAAACCCAGACAACGCTGGGACAATATGAGACTCCCAATAACGGCCTACACCGTCCAAACCCAGGCAACGCTGGGACAATATGAGACTCCCAATCACCGTGGTCTTCCTAGTTAGTCTACTCTATCAAGTATGCCCCACTACCGTGGTCTTCCTAGCTTGCCTACTCTATAAAGTATGCTCCACTACCGTGGTCTTCCTAGTTAGCCTACTCTATAAAGTATGCTCCACTACCGTGGTCTTCCTAGTTAGTCTACTCTATAAAGTATGTCCCACTACCGTGGTCTTCTGTGCAATAAGAGTTTAAGATATGTGAAGTAGCCATAAACTGATCATAACCCAAATGTTAAAATGTTTGTGTGTGGCTCAAAACTTGATGAGTTAATATTGCATTGTAAGGCCAGTACTGTGCTGGGTTTGATGCGTTAAAGATATTGTCGATCGACTTTGCCCTACCAATATTTTCATGTAGGCTGGGGTCAATCAAAGCATAAACAGCTTTCGATATACTCAAGTATTTCGCTGACTTCCAAGCATATCTGAATTCACTGAATCATGATATAAAGATTATAAAGGTAAATCCTAGATGTGTAATCCTTTCAGGAAAAAAATACAAAAATTACTGAAATGCCAAAGAATTAAATCCTTCAGTATTTCACAGTTGTACATGTACTAGTTATTTTTTAAGGGCAACACTACTTCAGTAAAGCCTGCAGGCATCATAATGCATTGTAAGACCTAGAGATTCATGCCACTCCTCAAATGTTTGTCATGACAAGGAGTGGCATGGTGGCATAAACAGACTGGTACCCAGGCTAAGGACCTAGAAGTATAACCTAGTAAAAGTAGGTAAAACCGCTCGGTGAGGTTCGCCTACCTAGAGCTGTTCTGGCTGGTGTGGCGTCTTTCTTGATCCAGAAGGAGACCCAGGAGAGCACCACGGTGAGGATACATGGGATGTAGGTCTGGATGGTGAAGTAGCCCATCCTTCTGCTCAGGTCAAAGAACACTGTCATCACTATGTAATCACCTGGGGAGAAAAGGAGAACATGGACTGAATGGCTTGGACCCTATCACCTGGGGAGAGGAGACGACAACGTGGACTGAATGGCTTGAACCCTATAACCTGGGGAGAGGAGAAGAACATGGACTGAATGGCTTGAACCCTACAACCTGGGGAGAGGAGAAGAACATGGACTGAATGGCTTGAACCCTATCACCTGGGGAGAGGAGACGACTACATGGACTGAATGGCTTGGACCCTATCACCTGGGGAGAAGAGAAGAACATGGACTGAATGGCTTGAACCCTATAACCTGGGGAGAAGAGAAGAACATGGACTGAATGGCTTGGACCCTATAACCTGGGGAGAGGAGAAGAACATGGACTGAATGGCTTGGACCCTATAACCTGGGGAGAGGAGACGACAACATGGACTGAATGGCTTGGACCCTATTACTATTAGTTCCAACACGGACTGAAACCATGACAGTAGTAGATCCAACATGGACTGAAACCATGACAGTAGTAGATCCAACATGGACTGAAACCATGACAGTAGTAGATCCAACATGGACTGAAACCATGACAGTAGTAGAACCAACACGGACTGAAACCATGACAGTAGTAGAACCAACACGGACTGAAACCATGACAGTAGTAGATCCAACATGGACTGAAACCATGACAGTAGTAGATCCAACACGGACTGAAACCATGACAGTAGTAGAACCAACACGGACTGAAACCATGACAGTAGTAGAACCAACATGGACTGAAACCATGACAGTAGTAGAACCAACATGGACTGAAACCATGACAGTAGTAGAACCAACATGGACTGAAACCATGACAGTAGTAGAACCAACATGGACTGAAACCATGACAGTAGTAGAACCAACATGGACTGAAACCATGACAGTAGTAGAACCAACACGGACTGAAACCATGACAGTAGTAGAACCAACACGGACTGAAACCATGACAGTAGTAGATCCAACACGGACTGAAACCATGACAGTAGTAGAACCAACATGGACTGAAACCACGACAGTAGTAGATCCAACATGGACTGAAACCATGACAGTAGTAGAACCAACATGGACTGAAACCATGACAGTAGTAGAACCAACAAATCTATTCAAAGATCCAATACAGCCATTTTGTTTCTCAATATCAAATCATTTCCATGTAACAAAAGTTACTTTATTGTTCTAAATTAAAATGGTAAAATGGCATTTTTTGCATCTTAGCAAAGAACAATTTCTCTAGCAAGAATATGGGAGTGGTCTGAGTTGGAGGGAAAAACAAAAATGTAATGAAGTAGCGCTTGTAGTGACGATGTAGGGAGCGAACGTGCAACAGAAATGCTGTGTTCAAAACAACTGGGAACTCGGAAATCTCTGACTTCAGACTTCAGTGCGTTCAAGACAACTAAGAACTCGGGCGAAACAAACACACTCTGACTGGAAAAATCCTTTTGAATGGTCATCCAACTCTGAATTCAAAAGTCTGAAACTCTGCATCTATCTAAAGCTCAGACTTTCCAACCTGAAGATCACTGATGTCACGATTTGAACTAGTTTTGATGTATTTATTGAGTTCCCTTTTGTCTTGAAAGCACAAAAAAACTGTGGTTGCACAATTATGCAAGGACCAGAGCTCGTGAAAAGTTATCTTCACAATAATTCAAGGGTTTCTTGCAGTCTCTGTCTGCTGAAGAGTCTATGAAAGTTCAATGGAATTTTGGAGTCAAAAGGAGATTGTTCCTCAATGCGGAGAAAAGTAAAATGGATTAAATCGGGTGTTGGAGAAGTTGCTACCGAATGGGGAGGACAACAGTCTGTGGATTTGGGGTGTTCCTCCCATTCTTCTCTGCAGATCCTCTCAAGCTCTGTCAGGTTTGATGGGGAGCATTGCTGCACAGCTATTTTCAGGTCTCTCCAGAGATGTTCGATCAAGTTTAAGTCCAGGCTCTGGCTGGGCCTCTTACTCTTACAAATTGCTAAGGGTAAACTCTGCAAGAGATGTCAGTTTAGAGGGATAGAGAGATAGTGACCAACAGGAGACAGGGTATCAGTTAACATCTTTATTCATGACTCAGAACACTCACATACACATTCATTAAAATAAATTATTACCAAATATAACACTAATGGTAAACAACCTTACCTGCTGTTGTCTTGACTATGTGTGAGGTGTTGCGTAGTCCCATGAAGTCAAACTGATAGAGTCTCCAGGACCTCTGGTCGGATGTCTCCACGGAGTTCTTCCTCCACTTGTAGATCATTTCATCTCTCGGGTAGCCATCTGGAATTACACAGAGCAGGTTAATGAGGTGTGACTACCAATCTGGAATGACACAGAGCAGGTTAATGAGGTGTGACTACACATCTGAAATGACACAGAGCAGATTAATGAGGTGTGACTACCCTTCTGGAATGACACATAGCAGGATAATGAGGTGTGACTACCCATCTGGAATGACACAGAGCAGATTAATGAGGTGTGACTACCCTTCTGGAATCAGACAGCATTGAGACCTCTCTATTCTACCTCTCTTTCTCCACCTCCCCCTCCCCCTCTCTCTTTCTCCACCTCCCCACCTCTCTCTTTCTCCACCTCTCTCTTTCTCCACCTCCATCTCTCTTGTCTCTCCCCCTCTCTCTCTTTCTCCACCTCTCTCTTTCTCCACCTCCACCTCTCTTGTCTCTCCCCCTCTCTCTCTTTCTCCACCTCTCTCTTTCTCCACCTCCCCACCTATCTCTTTCTCTACCTCCCCCTCTCTCTCTTTCTCCACCTCCCCCTCTCTTGTCTCTCTCCCTCCCTCCACCCTAATAATAATATTAATAATATATTGTATCTCTTTCTGAAAATGTGTTTTACATCTCAAATTCAACAACACAGCATCACCATAGTGATGCTAGATGCTCCTACAGACAGACTGATAGGCCCAGGGTGACATTAGTGTATTTGGTTGGAGCACAGCGAGCTATTGAAAAGACAGTCTGAATGAAGAAGACAGAGTGGGGAGGAAAGCAGAGGTTTGGTTCAATACAGGAGTCCATTCATCTTTGTGTTAAGGGATGGCCTTCCCATCTGATCATCGCTTTCATTGAGGACAGGCTTGAATTGTGAGGATGACCACAATTTATTTTCATAATGAGCCCAAATCTATTGTTTTTCTACACAATATTGCAAAAAATAAATGTTGTGATCTATACAATAAACACCAGTACAGAAAAATGGATAAGTGTGTGGCGGTATAGCAGCAACAGCGGCATCTAGTGTTCAAAATAGGGTACTTTCACATAATTTATCTGAATAGGGGAGAAAAAAACACCAGATTCACAGGGAATAACTTACATAGTATGGAGCAGCAATACTCCAAGCCACAGCTACATACTACTTGACAAATATAGAGGACTGTTTCCTCATGTCTTACTCATTGGTAGGC
The DNA here is from genome assembly GCF_045791955.1 of Oncorhynchus clarkii lewisi. Lineage (NCBI taxonomy): Eukaryota > Metazoa > Chordata > Actinopteri > Salmoniformes > Salmonidae > Oncorhynchus > Oncorhynchus clarkii. The sequence goes on along the minus strand of NC_092151.1, from coordinate 96,705,741 downwards.
AAAAATTTGGATCCAAATTGGATTTTGGATACTATATTTATTGAATATTATCAGAATCCTATCAATTAAAATGGCAAATTTGGGTGCAATTAATTAGCATAAGTTCTCTGAGATAAAATTATTTTCAACAAAATAATGTTGCAGGAATGCTAATTAATTACAGAAACGACTTCAGAACAATCTGAGATGGTGGGTATCAAAATCATATTTTCCTGTGCTTTTTGAAGTGGAATGATCCTGGACAGTAATGTCATGAGGTTGTTTCAGTAGCTACCCAGCTAGCACACAATGTTCTGAGAACCATATGTTTATTAGATCTTGGTGAGAGTATAGTTCTTTTGCATACAACCTTGCCACAACTTTCTGGAAATGGTGCAGGATAGTTTATTGGCTTTGGAGCGCACTCAGCACATTTAAGGAACTTGGCAAAATAATATTATTTTCTTGGTATTTCATTACTGTAACAGAAGGTTTCCTAAAAGTTCAAACATGGTAACATTTCATTAACATTTTGGTAATGTTCTAGGAATGTTCTCAAATAGATCAGAGAACGTTAAGAAGCAACGTTCTTCTTGGGGAATTTCAATACTTTAGCATAATGTTTCCTACAGGTTTCATCATGGTTCTATATAAAATGATGCTTTGAAATTGTTCCAAGAACATTAAGAAGCAACGTTCTTCTTGGTGAAGTTCAGACCTTCAGCAGAACGTTTCCTACAGGTTTCCTCATGGTTTATTATATAAATGTATATATATTTATTATATATTTAAAGTGGAACTGACAGCATTTTATCAACATTAAATATATTTAAAATATGTTTATATTATATATTATATATATATATATATATTATCTGTTTATATATACCCTCAGCAAGAATATGCCAATTTCTTCTATACAATTATTATTATTATATATATTTTTTTACATTTTCTGGGAAGCGAGCACTTAGATATGGTCATTTTTCACGTTTTCATACTTTCCTAGAATGTTTGGGAATGACGTAGAGTAAGGCATTTGTGGAAATTCTATAGCGATATACAGTGGGAAAGCAGCTGTGCTTTTTGACCATTAGTAGACACTGCAGTAAATAAAACCCAATAGAAATGTGTCAGTCTTGTACAGGACCGGACTCTATACAGACCAAATCAAATCAAATTTTATTTGTCACATACACATGGTTAGCAGATGTTAATGCGAGTGTAGCGAAATGCTTGTGCTTCTAGTTCCGACAATGCAGTAATAACCAACAAGTAATCTAACTAACAATTCCAAAACTACTGTCTTATACACAGTGTAAGCGGATAAAGAATATGTACATAAGGATATATGAATGAGTGATGGTACAGAGCAGCATAGGCAAGATACAGTAGATGGTATCGAGTACAGTATATACATATGAGATGAGTATGTAAACAAAGTGGCATAGTTAAAGTGGCTAGTGATACATGTATTACATAAGGATACAGTCGATGATATAGAGTACAGTATATACGTATGCATATGAGATGAATAATGTAGGGTAAGTAACATTATATAAGGTAGCATTGTTTAAAGTGGCTAGTGATATATTTACATCATTTCCCATCAATTCCCATTATTAAAGTGGCTGGAGTTGAGTCAGTGTCAGTGTGTTGGCAGCAGCCACTCAATGTTAGTGGTGGCTGTTTAACAGTCTGATGGCCTTGAGATAGAAGCTGTTTTTCAGTCTCTCGGTCCCAGCTTTGATGCACCTGTACTGACCTCGCCTTCTGGATGATAGCGGGGTGAACAGGCAGTGGCTCGGGTGGTTGATGTCCTTGATGATCTTTATGGCCTTCCTGTAACATCGGGTGGTGTAGGTGTCCTGGAGGGCAGGTAGTTTGCCCCCGGTGATGCGTTGTGCAGACCTCACTACCCTCTGGAGAGCCTTACGGTTGAGGGCGGTGCAGTTGCCATACCAGGCGGTGATACAGCCCGCCAGGATGCTCTCGATTGTGCATCTGTAGAAGTTTGTGAGTGCTTTTGGTGACAAGCCAAATTTCTTCAGCCTCCTGAGGTTGAAGAGGCGCTGCTGCGCCTTCTTCACGATGCTGTCTGTGTGAGTGGACCAATTCAGTTTGTCTGTGATGTGTATGCCGAGGAACTTAAAACTTGCTACCCTCTCCACTACTGTTCCATCGATGTGGATAGGGGGGTGTTCCCTCTGCTGTTTCCTGAAGTCCACAATCATCTCCTTAGTTTTGTTGACGTTGAGTGTGAGGTTATTTTCCTGACACCACACTCCGAGGGCCCTCACCTCCTCCCTGTAGGCCGTCTCGTCGTTGTTGGTAATCAAGCCTACCACTGTTGTGTCGTCCGCAAACTTGATGATTGAGTTGGAGGCGTGCGTGGCCACGCAGTCGTGGGTGAACAGGGAGTACAGGAGACACACAAGCTCACAGAACGGAACCGTCGAGTGCTGACGCTGGTGCGTCCAAATCGTCTGTCCTCGGGTTGCAAAACTCACTACTGAGTTCCAAACTGCCTCTGAAAGCAACGTCAGCACAAGAACTGTTCTTCTTGCACTTCATGAAATGGGTTTCCATGGCCGAGCAGCTGCACACCTGGCTAAGATCACCATGCGAAACGCCAAGCATCGGCTGGAGCGCTGTAGAGCTTGTCGTCATTGGACTCAGTGGAAGCAAGTGATGAATCCCACATTACCATCTGGTAGTCCGATGGACAAATCTGGGTTTGGCAGATTCCAGGAGACCACTTCCTGCCCGAATGCATAGTGTCAACTGTAAAGTTTGGCGGAGGAGGAATAATGGTCTTCGGCTGGTTTTCATGGTTCGGGCCCACTAGTTCCAGTAAGGGGAAATCTTAACGCTTCAGCAAACAATGACATTCCAGACGATTCTGTGCTTCCTACTTTGCGGCAACAGTTTGGGGAAGGCCCAATCCTGTTTCAGCACGACAATGCCCTGGTGCTCAATTTGAGGTCCATACAGAAATGGTTTGTCGAGATATGTGTGGAAGAACTTAACTGGCCTGCACCTGACCTCAACCCCATCGAACACATTTGGGATGAATTGGAATGCTGACTGCGTTCCAAGCCAACACCAGCTCCCGACGTCACTAATGCTCTTGTGGAAACAAGACCCGCAGCAATTTTCCAACATCTAGTGGAAAGCCTCCCCAGAAGAGTGGAGGCAGTTATAGCAGCAAAAGCAACTCCATATTAATGCTCATGATTTTGGAATGAGATGTTTGGCCAGCAGGTGTCCACATACTTTTAGTCAAGTAGTGTAGCTAGAGTCTAGCACAATGTCTATGATTCATTGTGGTTCAAGAAGACAAAAAAAACGTGAATTTTACCCTAGTCTGGTCCAATCAATATGGTCTAATTGCTGTGCTATTCACACATTCAACTGAGTCTATTCATCTTGATGCTCGCAGCATCGACTATATTAATCTAAAATGAACAATTAAGGGACAACGGCTGATTTCAGGGAGAGAGAAAAAACCTGGTCATTTGCAGAGCTAACCTCAGGTCTCAATGAAGGTCTGTAGAGCTAACCTCAGGTCTTAATGAAGGTCTGTAGAGCTAACCTCATAGGTCTTAATGGTCTGTAGAGCTAACCTCATGTCTTAATGGTCTGTAGAGCTAACCTCATGTCTTAATGGTCTGTAGAGCTAACCTCATAGGTCTCAATGAAGGTCTGTAGAGCTAACCTCATGTCTTAATGGTCTGTAGAGCTAACCTCAGGTCTTAATGGTCTGTAGAGCTGACCTCATGTCTTAATGGTCTGTAGAGCTAACCTCAGATCGTAATGGTTTGTAGAGCTAACCTCAGGTCTTAATGGTCTGTAGAGCTAATCTCATAGGTCTTAATGGTCTGTAGAGCTAACCTCATAGGTCTTAATGGTCTGTAGAGCTAATCTCATAGGTCTTAATGGTCTGTAGAGCTAACCTCATATGTCTTAATGGTCTGTAGAGCTAACCTCATAGGTCTAACCTCAGGTCTTAATGAAGGTCTGTAGAGCTAACCTCATAGGTCTTAATGGTCTGTAGAGCTAATCTCATAGGTCTTAATGGTCTGTAGAGCTAACCTCATAGGTCTTAATGGTCTGTAGAGCTAATCTCATAGGTCTTAATGGTCTGTAGAGCTAACCTCATATATCTTAATGGTCTGTAGAGCTAACCTCATAGGTCTAACCTCAGGTCTTAATGAAGGTCTGTAGAGCTAACCTCATAGGTCTTAATGGTCTGTAGAGCTAACCTCAGGTCGTAATGGTTTGTAGAGCTAACCTCAGGTCTTAATGGTCTGTAGAGCTAACCTCATAGGTCTTAATGGTCTGTAGAGCTAATCTCATAGGTCTAACCTCATAGGTTTTTATGAAGGTCTGTAGAGCTAACCTTAGGTCTTAATGGTCTGTAGAGCTAACCTCATAGGTCTAACCTCATAGGTCTTAATGAAGGTCTGTAGAGCTAACCTCATAGGTCTAACCTCATAGGTCTTAATGGTCTGTAGAGCTAACCTCATAGGTCTAACCTCATAGGTCTTAATGAAGGTCTGTAGAGCTAACCTCATAGGTCTAACCTCATAGGTCTTAATGAAGGTCTGTAGAGCTAACCTCAGGTCTTAATGAAGGTCTGTAGAGCTAACCTCATAGGTCTTAATGGTCTGTAGAGCTAACCTCATAGGTCTAACCTCAGGTCTTAATGAAGGTATGTATAGCTAACCTCATAGGTCTTAATGGTCTGTAGAGATAAACTCAGGTCTTAATGAAGGTCTGTAGAGCTAACCTCATAGGTTTTAATGGTCTGTAGAGCTAACCTCATAGGTCTTAATGAAGGTCTGTAGAGCTAAATTAAAATGGTTAAAATTGGTTAAAATTAAATATCATATGGCAAAATGTTATATTGTATGTTTAAATTAAACACGGGTCTATGGGAATAGTAAAGTCCTCTACCAAATTTGATATTTCATAAAATCTCAACAATTCACAATCATTTGGATATGATAGATCTGGCTTTTCAGACTAAGGTGAAGAGGCGATCATGACAGGTGAGGAGGTTATCATGACAGGTGAGGAGGTTATCATGACAGGTGAGGAGGTTATCATGACAGGTGAGGAGGTTATCATGACAGTTTAAATGCTAATATTCTCTCAGCCCAGTTTACATTCTGCTTCTGATGAACAGGAAAAACTGAATCAGAGCCTAAATAATCCTGAGTGACACGGTGGTATAATGATAGGTGGAGACGAACACAGAGCAAAATGGAATGGGAATGGGGGAGAGGGACAGAATGGGGGAGAGGGACAGAATGGGGGAGAGGGACAGAATGGGGGAGAGGGACAGAATGGGGGAGAGGGACAGAGAGGGGGAGAGGGACAGAATGGGGGAGAGGGACAGAGAGGGGGAGAGGGACAGAGCTGGGGAGAGGGACAGACTGGGGGAGAGGGACAGAGAGGGGGAGAGGGACAGAATGGGGGAGAGGGACAGAGCTGGGGAGAGGGACAGAGCTGGGGAGAGGGACAGAGTGGGGGAGAGGGACAGAGCTGGGGAGAGGGACAGAGCTGGGGAGAGGGACAGAATGGGGGAGAGGGACAGAGCTGGGGAGAGGGACAGAATGGGGGAGAGGGACAGAATGGGGGAGAGGGACAGAATGGGGGAGAGGGACAGAATGGGGGAGAGGGACAGAATGGGGGAGAGGGACAGAGAGGGGGAGAGGGACAGAATGGGGGAGAGGGACAGAATGGGGGAGAGGGACAGAATGGGGGAGAGGGACAGAATGGGGGAGAGGGACAGAATGGGGGAGAGGGACAGAATGGGGGAGAGGGACAGAATGGGGGAGAGGGACAGAGAGGGGGAGAGGGAGAAAACAGGGTAGAGGGACAGAGCTGGGGAGAGGGACAGAGCTGGGGAGAGGGACAGAGCTGGGGAGAGGGACAGAGTGGGGGAGAGGGACAGAATGGGGGAGAGGGACAGAGAGGGGGAGAGGGAGAAAACAGGGTAGAGGGACAGAGCTGGGGAGAGGGAGAGAATGGGGGAGAGGGACAGAGTGGGGGAGAGGGACAGAGAGGGGGAGAGGGACAGAATGGGGGAGAGGGACAGAGAGGGGGAGAGGGAGAAAACAGGGTAGAGGGAGAGAGTGGGGGAGAGGGAGAGAACAGGGGAGAGGGAGAGAACAGGTTAGGGGGAGAGGGACAGAGCTGGGGAGAGGGACAGAGTGGGGGAGAGGGACAGAGTGGGGGAGAGGGACAGAGAGGGGGAGAGGGACAGAATGGGGGAGAGGGACAGAGAGGGGGAGAGGGACAGAATGGGGGAGAGGGAGAGAACAGGGTAGGGGGAGAGGGACAGAGCTGGGGAGAGGGACAGAATGGGGGAGAGGGACAGAGCTGGGGAGAGGGACAGAATGGGGGAGAGGGACAGAGCTGGGGAGAGGGACAGAATGGGGGAGAGGGAGAAAACAGGGTAGAGGGAGAGAGCTGGGGAGAGGGACAGAATGGGGGAGAGGGACAGAGCTGGGGAGAGGGACAGAGCTGGGGAGAGGGACAGAGCTGGGGAGAGGGACAGAGTGGGGGAGAGGGAGAAAACAGGGTAGAGGGAGAGAGCTGGGGAGAGGGACAGAGAGGGGGAGAGGGAGAGAACAGGGTAGAGGGAGAGAGTGGGGGAGAGGGAGAGAACAGGGTAGAGGGAGAGAACAGAGTAGAAGGAGAGAGTGGGGGAGAGGGAGAGAACAGGGTAGGGGGAGAGAACAGGGTAGGGGGAGAGAACAGGGTAGAGGGAGAGAACAGGCTAGAGGGAGAGAACAGAGTAGAAGGAGAGAGTGGGGGAGAGGGAGAGAACAGGGTAGGGGGAGAGAGTGGGGGAGAGGGAGAGAACAGGGTAGAGGGAGAGAACAGAGTAGAAGGAGAGAGTGGGGGAGAGGGAGAGAGCAGGGTAGGGGGAGAGAACAGGGTAGAGGGAGAGAACAGGGTAGAGGGAGAGAACAGGGTAGAGGGAGAGAACAGGGTAGAGGGAGAGAACAGGGTAGGGGAAGAGAGTGGGGGAGAGGGAGAGAACGGGGTAGAGGGAGAGAACAGGGTAGAGGGAGAGAGTGGGGGAGAGGGAGAGAACAGGGTAGAGGGAGAGAACAGAGTAGAGGGAGAGAGTGGGGGAGAGGGAGAGAACAGGGTAGGGGGAGAGAACAGGGTAGGGGGAGAGAACAGGGTAGAGGGAGAGAACAGGGTAGAGGGAGAGAACAGGGTAGGGGAAGAGAGTGGGGGAGAGGGAGAGAACAGGGTAGAGGGAGAGAACAGGGTAGAGGGAGAGAGTGGGGGAGAGGGAGAGAACAGGGTAGAGGGAGAGAACAGAGTAGAGGGAGAGAGTGGGGGAGAGGGAGAGAACAGGGTAGGGGGAGAGAACAGGGTAGGGGGAGAGAACAGGGTAGAGGGAGAGAACAGGGTAGAGGGAGAGAACAGGGTAGAGGGAGAGAACAGGGTAGAGGGAGAGAACAGGGTAGAGGGAGATAACAGGGTAGAGGGAGAGAGTGGGGGAGAGGGAGAGAACAGGGTAGAGGGAGAGAACAGGGTAGAGGGAGAGAACAGGGTAGAGGGAGAGAACAGGGTAGAGGGAGAGAACAGGGGAGAGGGAGAGAGCGGGGGACAGGGAGAGAACGGGGGAGAGGGACAGAGTGTGGGTAAGGGAGAACAGAGGGAGATAAAGAAAGTGAATGGGGAAGTGGAGGAGAGGGTTGGAGAGAGAGAGAGAGAGATCAGCCGAAGGGTATGAGGAATGTGAATGAGCTTCTCCTACAATGCAAGGGTGGAATGAGCTTCTCCTACAATGCAAGGAGGGAACTTTGTTCCGCATCCCTCCATTTATTATCTTTGTCTGAGTTCAGAGCCCCAACAGAATACTTTTCAAAGGCGAAAACCTGGCTTACACAGGCAATATGCAAATCCTGTAATACAAACAAATGATCAGCGATCTCTCTGGACCAGAGGCAAGCAGGTCAAACACTAAGCAGTAACAATGCACAGCGGAGACACTCATTTATATTAAACCTCATTCAAATCGTTAATTCATGAGATCTGGTTGCCTTAATCGATGAATTAAAAGTTCCCTTTTGGACGGATGTAATAAGACAAAGAGCTTGAAGGGGAACTTCACCCGCTGATTTGGCCTCGTTTTTTGGCTTGCTCCTCAAGAAATGCTGGCGGCCATGACAGAAGCCAAACGTGAGTTGGCTTGGGGGTGTGGTTGGATGTGGGTGTGTCCTTGCCACCACCAAGACACATCCCATCTGTCAGAACCTTGTCCGCAGCGGTTTCCTCTCCACTCAGTCACAACAAACCTCCTGCAGGTTGAGTTCAATAACTACAGGCAGATGTACGGTGAGATGCCAGAGCTCCAGTTGTGTACCCCCTCTAGCACCAGGGTTAGAGCACTCTCAAATGTTGTTTTTTGCCATCATTGTAAGCCTGCCACACACACACACACACACACACACACACACACACACACACACACACACACACACACACACACACACACACACACACACACACACACACACACTTATTAAAACATAAGAATTTGTGTTCGTGGGAAGTGACAAATAGCTCTTATAGGACCAGGGCACAAATGTAATAATCAATAATTTTGCTCTTTATTTAACCATCTATAAAACCTTATTTGTTCATCAGGTTAATGAGAAGGGTGTGCCTGAAAGGATGCACATAACTCTGTAATGTTGGGTTGTATTGGAGAGCGTCTCAGTCTTAAATCATTTTCCACACACAGTCTGTGCCTGTATTTAGTTTTCATGAGGGCCGAGAATCCACTCTCACATAGGTACGTGGTTGCAAAGGGCATCAGTGTCTTAACAGTGTGATTTGCCAAGGCAGGATACTCTGAGCGCAGCCCTATCCAGAAATCTGGTAGTGGCTTCTGATTACATTTTCACAGAACCACTTGTTGCAATTTCGACTTGTTCAGATATTGGTAAGTGGACTGGAGGCATGAAAGGGATTAACGAAAGTACCTGCTTAATTGAGCACCCAACTCACTCAGGTATTTCGCTTTATCACGTTTGACATTGTCCATAAGCTTGAGTTCATTTGCAAACACACAAAAAAAATCATACAATGATGGAAAGACCTGTGTGTTGTTCTTGTTAATGCAGACAGAGAGGAGCTCCAACTTCTTAATCATAGCCTCAATTTTGTTCTGCACATAGTTGCGGAGAGTCCCTGTAATCCTAGATTCAGATCATTCAGGTGAGAAAAGACATCACCCAGCCACTCATGTGAGAAACTCATCATGCAAGCAGTCAGACAAGTTTAAATTATGTTCAGTTAAAAAAACTCTCAATTAAAAAAAACCTGTCAATACTTTGCCCCTTGATAACCTGCGCCCTTCTGTATGCTGTAGAAGCGTTACATGGTCGCTGCCCATATTGCTGAAAATGCACAAGAGTTCAGGGCCCTTGTTTTAAGTGAACCATTTTCACTGTAGTGTCCAAAACACCGTTCGAGCTGTCAGGTATTCCCTTGGCAGCAAGAGCCTCTCGGTGGATGCTGCAGTGTACCCAAGAGCCTCTCCGTGGATGCTGCAGTGTACCCAAGAGCCTCTCGGTGGATGATGCAGTGTACCCAAGTGACATCAGGAGCAACTGCTTGTATGCGCGTTACCACTCCACTATGTCTCCCTGTCATGGCTTTTGCGTCATCAGCACAGCTACGTTTGGTAACATAGCATTAGTGGAATTTCTGCGAGATGGTTCATGTGATTGGATATTAATTATTTGACATTGTGTTATTTCGCAGAACACTAGATGGTTTCAATTTTGGCAGTGAAACAAGGCTACTCAGGCTAGAGAAGAAAAAAACCTCACCTAAATGTACAACCCCGTTGGAAAATGGACCGTTTGAAACTGTTTAAAAAATCAAATGTGAATCACATTACGACGGCATTAACCCAGGTTGGGAATACCTGCTACAGATCAATATGAGAATGCTGAGTTTCTGTAGATATTCTAAACTAAGTGTTTTGATAACTTTTAAATGTAGTAACAGGTCCATATAGAATAAACCATCCTTTACATAATACCATAGAAGAAGTGTCAGTATCAAGCCTGTCTGTCAGAGTAAAACCATAGAAGAAGTGTTATCCTGTGTGATGTCCCGTATATAACAGGAGTTCCCTGATCTAGAACCATCCTTTACATAAAACCATTGAAGAAGTGTTCTTCCTGTGTGATGTCCCATATATAACAGGAGTTCCCTGATCTAGAACCATCCTTTACATAAAACCATTGAAGAAGTGTTCTTCCTGTGTGATGTCCCGTATATAACAGGAGTTCCCTGATCCAGAATATACAGGGTTTCTCCCTCCCCATATGGACTGATCCTGGTCCAGAATACACAGGGTTTCTCCCTCCTCATATTGACTGATCCTGGTCCAGAATACACAGGGTTTCTCCCTCCCCATATGGACTGATCCTGGTTCAGAATACACAGGGTTTCTCCCTCCTCATATTGACTGATCCTGGTCCAGAATACACAGGGTTTCTCCCTCCTCATATTGACTGATACCTGATCCTGGTCCAGAAAACACAGGGTTTCTCCCTCCTCATATTGACTGATCCTGGTCCAGAATACACAGGGTTTCTCCCTCCTCATATTGACTGATCCTGGTCCAGAATACACAGGGTTTCTCCCTCCTCATATTGACTGATACCTGATCCTGGTTCAGAATACACAGGGTTTCTCCCTCCTCATATTGACTGATCCTGGTCCAGAATACACAGGGTTCCTCCCTCCCCATATGGACTGATCCTGGTCCAGAATACACAGGGTTTCTCCCTCCTCATATTGACTGATACCTGATCCTGGTCCAGAATACACAGGGTTTCTCCCTCCTCATATTGACTGATCCTGGTCCAGAATACACAGGGTTTCTCCCTCCTCATATTGACTGATCCTGGTCCAGAATACACAGGGTTCCTCCCTCCCCATATGTACTGATCCTGGTCCAGAATATACAGTGTTCCTCCCTCCCCATATGGACTGATCCTGGTCCAGAATACACAGGGTTCCTCCCTCCCCATATGGACTGATCCTGGTCCAGAATACACAGGGTTTCTCCCTCCCCATATTGACTGATCCTGGTCCAGAATACACAGGGTTTCTCCCTACTCATATTGACTGATACCTGATCCTGGTCCATAATACACAGGGTTTCTCCCTCCCCATATTGACTGATCCTGGTCCAGAATACACAGGGTTTCTCCCTCCTCATATTGACTGATCCTGGTCCAGAATACACAGGGTTTCTCCCTCCTCATATTGACTGATACCTGATCCTGGTCCAGAATACACAGGGTTTCTCCCTCCTCATATTGACTGATCCTGGTCCAGAATACACAGGGTTCCTCCCTCCTCATATTGACTGATCCTGGTCCAGAATACACAGGGTTCCTCCCTCCTCATATTGACTGATCCTGGTTCAGAATATACAGGGTTCCTCCCTCCCCATATGGACTGATCCTGGTTCAGAATATACAGTGTTCCTCCCTCCCCATATTGGCTGATGCCATTCAATAATTAAAAAAAACACAAGACAAGTAAAAGTTGTCTAGTGAAATGTTAATGCAGTGCCAAGTCTTTCTCTCCATTCAGAGACATCAGTATCTGTCTGTCAGAGTGCCAGGTCTCTCTCCATTCAGAGACATCAGTATCTGTCTGTCAGAGTGCCAGGTCCCTGACCATTCAGAGACATCAGTATCTGTCTGTCAGTGCCAGGTCTCTCTCCATTCAGAGACATCAGTATCAAGCCTGTCTGTCAGAGTGCCAGGTCTCTCTCCATTCAGAGACATCAGTATCAAGCCTGTCTGTCAGAGTGCCAGGTCTCTCTCCATTCAGAGACATCAGTATCTGTCTGTCAGAGTGCCAAGTCTTTCTCTCCATTCAGAGACATCAGTATCAAGCCTGTCTGTCAGAGTGCCAGGTCTCTCTCCATTCAGAGACATCAGTATCTGTCTGTCAGAGTGCCAAGTCTTTCTCTCCATTCAGAGACATCAGTATCTGTCTGTCAGAGTGCCAGGTCTCTCTCCATTCAGCGACATCAGTATCAAGCCTGTCTGTCAGAGTGCCAGGTCTCTCTCCATTCAGAGACATCAGTATCTGTCTGTCAGAGTGCCAAGTCTTTCTCTCCATTCAGAGACATCAGTATCAAGCCTGTCTGTCAGAGTGCCAAGTCTTTCTCTCCATTCAGAGACATCAGTATCTGTCTGTCAGAGTGCCAGGTCTCTCTCCATTCAGAGACATCAGTATCAAGCCTGTCTGTCAGAGTGCCAGGTCTCTCTCCATTCAGAGACATCAGTATCTGTCTGTCAGAGTGCCAAGTCTTTCTCTCCATTCAGAGACATCAGTATCAAGCCTGTCTTTCAGAGTGCCAAGTCCTTCTCTCCATTCAGAGACATCAGTATCAAGCCTGTCTGTCAGAGTGCCAAGTCTTTCTCTCCATTCAGAGACATCAGTATCAAGCCTGTCTGTCAGAGTGCCAAGTCTTTCTCTCCATTCAGAGACATCAGTTTTAAGCCTGTCTGTCAGAGTGCCAAGTCTTTCTCTCCATTCAGAGACATCAGTATCAAGCCTGTCTGTCAGAGTGCCAGGTCTCTCTCCATTCAGAGACATCGGTATCAAGCCTGTCTGTCAGAGTGCCAGGTCTCTCTCCATTCAGAGACATCCGTATCTGTCTGTCAGTGCCAGGTCTCTCTCCATTCAGAGACATCAGTATCAAGCCTGTCTGTCAGAGTGCCAGGTCTCTCTCCATTCAGAGACATCAGTATCAAGCCTGTCTGTCAGAGTGCCAGGTCTCTCTCCATTCAGAGACATCAGTATCTGTCTGTCAGAGTGCCAAGTCTTTCTCTCCATTCAGAGACATCAGTATCAAGCCTGTCTGTCAGAGTGCCAAGTCTTTCTCTCCATTCAGAGACATCAGTATCAAGCCTGTCTGTCAGAGTGCCAAGTTTGTCTCTCCATTCAGTGACATCACTATCAAGCCTGTCTGTCAGAGTGCCAAGTCTTTCTCTCCATTCAGAGACATCAGTATCAAGCCTGTCTGTCAGAGTGCCAGGTCTCTCTCCATTCAGAGACATCCGTATCTGTCTGTCAGAGTGCCAAGTCTTTCTCTCCATTCAGAGACATCAGTATCAACCCTGTCTGTCAGAGTGCCAGGTCTCTCTCCATTCAGAGACATCAGTATCAAGCCTGTCTGTCAGAGTGCCAGGTCTCTTTCCATTCAGAGACATCAGTATCAAGCCTGTCTGTCAGAGTGCCAAGTCTTTCTCTCCATTCAGAGACATCAGTATCAAGCCTGTCTGTCAGAGTGCCAGGTCTCTCTCCATTCAGAGACATCAGTATCTGTCTTTCAGAGTGCCAGGTCTCTGTCCATTCAGAGATATCAGTATCTGTCTGTCAGAGTGCCAGATCTCTCTCCATTCAGAGACATCAGTATCAAGCCTGTCTGTCACAGTGCCAGGTCTCTGTCCATTCAGAGACGTCAGTATCAATCCTGTCTGTCAGAGTGCCAGGCCCCTCTCCATTCGGAGACATCAGTATCAAGCCTGTCTGTCAGAGTGCCAGGTCTCTCTCCATTCAGAGACATCAGTATCAAGCCTGTCTGTCAGAGTGCCAAGTCTTTCTCTCCATTCAGAGACATCAGTATCAAGCCTGTCTGTCAGAGTGCCAGGTCTCTCTCCATTCAGAGACATCAGTATCAAGCCTGTCTGTCAGAGTGCCAGGTCTCTGTCCATTCAGAGACATCAGTATCTGTCTTTCAGAGTGCCAGGTCTCTGTCCATTCAGAGTTATCAGTATCTGTCTGTCAGAGTGCCAGATCTCTCTCCATTCAGAGACATCAGTATCAAGCCTGTCTGTCACAGTGCCAGCTCTCTGTCCATTCAGAGACATCAGTATCAAGCCTTTCTGTCACAGTGCCAGGTCTCTGTCCATTCAGAGATATCAGTATCTGTCTGTCAGAGTGCCAGATCTCTCTCCATTCAGAGACATCAGTATCAAGCCTGTCTGTCACAGTGCCAGGTCTCTCTCCATTCAGAGACATCAGTATCTGTCTGTCAGAGTGCGAGGTCTCTGTCCATTCAGAGACATCAGTATCAAGCCTGTCTGTCAGAGTGCCAGGTCTCTGTCCGTTCAGAGACATCAGTATCTAGCCTGTCTGGAAGTTGTCACATCTTGCAAGTCTCCATATATGTTTCTGTGAACACACACATAGTCACTGTTCTATTACCAAAGGCAGTTTGTGTTTGATATCACTTGTCTTATGCTGAAGTTTGAACAGGTCAGACTAAACCTACTTAATTCTGATCTCCCCATCAACAACAGTTGGTGAGCAGACAAGAGGTGAGGCTGGGGGGTGAGGTCTTTGAGAGCAACCCAATGATGGGTATGGCAGCATAGAGCAGCTCCTGGCCCCTCAAAGATACTGGTTGGTCACGCAAACACACAGAGTACTGATTACATTATCCAACGGTGGTAATGATTAGCCTGGTGGAACCAACGCGGTGTTCATCTTTCTATTTCACTTCAGACATCATAAAATGTGACGCAGAATAGCTGCCTGTTTGAGTATTTTTTAAAATAACGTGTTACAATGTTTGTGTTAGCGCCTGTTCATTACATCATGCATAGCTGTTCTTCATTTGGCCTAAATTAAATGTTCACCGTTGGAGAACATTGTGACATTTCAATTAACTGCCACATGACTATAGAAATTGAAACATTGTGATTTAAGAGACACAAAGTAACAATAGTTTGACAAAATATGCCAGAGAGATTCACAAGACTATAACGTTGGAATAGTGCTGTCCTACGCTGTCTGGTGTGGACACTCGGGTGAAGCCGTTGAATAAAATTAATTGTATATATTTTTTGGCTTTTGAACATGTTTTAAATATGCTATAGGTCTACATGTCTGGCCTGTATAGTTTGGACTATCCTTTTCGTAATGTATGAGACATCAAAACAACTTATAAAAACCTATTCACTTTACTGTCATTCTGAAAAGGATTTTTCTGAATCAGCTGATGATTGTTGAAACCGAGTCTTAAATTGAATGTCCAATTTTACACATTATTATATTAATAGTAATAAATAACACTGCCATTAAAATACAAGGAATTAAAAGTGTTTCATGTCACAAGATTTTAGGCAAGTAAAATGTTTCAATGTATTAAAATGTTACATTCCCATGACGCCCAAACGACGGTTGTAGTTTTAGGAGGTCATACTTAAATGTAAAATACTAATAGGCAGACAAAAAAAATAAGTATTTTATTAAATGAAGATTCTCACCAAGACAGGCAGACAGTCCAGACAGACAAACAGAACAGTACATTGCACAAGAAGAATACAATGTATGACGCTAATGAACAACAACTTGGCTCAATTGATAACCTTAGAAACGATCCTCTTTGAACTGCCAGATCTGAATACATGGGTTAGATGGAGAATAAATGGGTTGGATGGAGAATAAATGGGTTGGATGGAGAATAAATGGGATGGATGGAGAATAAATGGGTTGGATGGAGAATAAATGGGTTGGATGGAGAATAAATGGGATGGATGGAAAATAAATGGGATGGATGGAGAATTAATGGATTGGATGGAGAATAAATGGGTTGGATGGAGAATAAATGGGTTGGATGGAGAAGAAATGGGTTGGATGGAGAATAAATGGGTTGGATGGAGAATAAATGGGATGGATGGAGAATAAATGGGTTGGATGGAGAATAAATGTGTTGGATGGAGAATAAATGGGTTGGATGGAGAATAAATGGGTTGGATGGAGAATAAATGGGTTGGATGGAGAATAAATGGGATGGATGGAGAATAAATGGGATGGAGGGAGAATAAATGGGTTGGATGGAGAATAAATGGGTTGGATGGAGAATAAATGGGATGGAGGGAGAATAAATGGGATGGATGGAGAATAAATGGGTTGGATGGAGAATAAATGGGTTGGATGGAGAATAAATTGGTTGGATGGAGAATAAATGGGTTGGATGGAGAATAAATGGGTTGGATGGAGAATAAATGGGTTGGATAGAGAATAAATGGGTTGGATGGAGAATAAATGGGTTGGATGGAGAATAAATGGGTTGGATGGAGAATAAATGGGATGGATAGAGAATAAATGGGTTGGATGGAGAATAAATGGGTTGGATGGAGAATAAATGGGATGGATGGAGAATAAATGGGTTGGATGGAGAATTAATGGGTTGGATGGAGAATAAATGGGATGGATGGAGAATTAATGGGTTGGATGGAGAATTAATGGGTTGGATGGAGAATTAATGGGTTGGATGGAGAATTAATGGGTTGGATGGAGAATAAATGGGTTGGATGGAGAATAAATGGGTTGGATAGAGAATAAATGGGTTGGATGGAGAGTAAATGGGTTGGATGGAGAATAAATGGGATGGATGGAGAATAAATGGGTTGGATGGAGAATTAATGGGTTGGATGGAGAATAAATGGGTTGGATGGATGGCTTCGATAGTCCAAGTCCAGCAATCAAATTGAAAGTCGTTCATATGCTAATAATCAAAATAGTCTGCTTAAAAATATCTTGCATTCATTATTCTTAGAGAAAGTCAGAACAAGCTCCAAAGGATCCTGAACCTGAATGAAGGCTACACCTACAGACGGGAATAACAGACAGCAAATACATCCTTCTGGAAGAGCACCGAATATGATGCTTTCCAATGCCGAGGTGCATAACCCTCACTGATGGGGTGATATCCAAGTTATTTGGAGAACACAACCATATACTGGACCCGGATTCTGATGCGAAAATGTGATTAATGGCCTGAAGGAGAGAAGACTGGAGACCCAGGAAGAAACCAACCAAGTTGTGGAACGTGGTACACACGGCTTGCCCGTGTCTGTTTGGAGAGAAAATATAGGATTTAAAACTGAAACAAAATGTACTTCAGGAAAGTTTTCAGACCCCTTGACTTTTTACACACTTTGTTACATTGCAGCCTTATTCTAAAATGTATTAAATCGTTTTTCCCCCAACCCATCATCAATCTACACAAATTACCCCATAATGACTTGGAGGGCCTGTGACAGGGTGATATAATAGACAGCCAAGTGGTAAACTGCATTTTGTTCTGAAGAAAGGACGATGCTTTCTGCTAATGCACTTCACAAGCAAAATGACTATACTAGTTGTATCTGCTTGGCTGGGGAATTCGTCTACTAGTTGTATCTGCTTGGCTGGGGAATTAGTCTACTAGTTGTATCTGCTTGGCTGGGGAATTAGTCTACTAGTTGTATCTGCTTGGCTGGGGAATTAGTCTACTAGTTTATCAAACTGGTTTTTATTTAATATACATTTTCACATTTAAACGTAACACACATTACCTGTCGTTGTTGATGAAGCCGTCTGTGTCAACAGGGCAGTAACTCGGCTCACTATCAGAGGCCTCATAATGGTGTGTCCTTTTCATAAGAGTCGAGGGAGACTGGCTACAACGGAGGAACTGTCACAACTTGTGTCGTAGGATTATGAGACTAATTCCGTGCTTTACAGGTGTAGATTGACTGGTTCCCGATTGGATTAGATTCAGGCTATTACACTATGCAACCAACTGTGACATGTTTTACTGTGGCCATTTGCTATGGCCAGCTGTTGTAGTCAGACATGAGTTAGCTAGTACCACCATAGCCGCGTCCAGTATTTATTTATGCCCTGGACATGGGTTGCACCTCGGAGGCTAATGTGACTGTTTTGTTATTACACTAACTTATACTGGCATGGAACTACGATGACATTGCTAAAGTAGGCAAATACTTAGTAGGAAACAACATTGCCATTTTACGTCGTCCTATTTACTTTAGAGAGATGGTAATGCCATTACTGTTACTAGCAGGGTTTCGAAAGAAAAAAATAAGCTAGCAATGCTAACGTTAGCTAGTTAAAATATGGTTATCCCCTCAATTTTAGTTAGCTAGTTCAAGTTAAACTGCATCTAAAGTCAATCTGGCAACACAACAATCATGACAAAAGGTTTTTCCTACAAATGATTTGCCTTATTTTGAAATGTGTTTCCAAGAGAAATCAGAGTTGTATTGAGGTAGGCTAATGTTAGACAGCTAGTTATGCTAGCGATGATAATGATTATCAAAATATACATTTTCACAAAGTCTGCTGCCTCAGTTTGTATGTACTCGGTATGCATATACTCCAGAATGTTATGAATAGTGATCAGATGAATTGCAATTAATTGCAAAGTCCCTCTTTGCCATGCAAATGAACTGAATCCCCCAAAAACGTTTTCACTGCATTTCAAAAAAAGGACCAGCTGACATCGTGTCATGACATCATGTCAGTGATTCTCTGGTTAGTGTTTACGAGGACAAGGCTGGAGATCACTCTGTCATGCTGATTGAGTTTGAATAACAGACTGGAAGCTTCAAAAGGAGGGTGGTGCTTGGAATCATTCTGTCAACCATGGTTACCTGCAAGGAAACACGTGCCGTCATCATTGCTTTGCACAAAAAGGGCTTCACAGGCAAGGATATTGCTGCCAGTAAGATTGCACCTAAATCAACCATTTATCGGATCATCAAGAACTTAAAGGAGAGCGGTTTAATTGTTGTGAAGAAGGCTTCAGGGCGCCCAAGAAAGTCCAGCAAGCGCCAGGACTGTTTCCTAAAGTTGATTCAGGTGCGGGATCGGGGCACCACCAGTACAGAGCTTGCTCAGGAATGGCAGCAGGCAGTTGTGAGTGCATCTGCACGCACAGTTAGGCGAAGACTTTTGGAGGATGGCCTGGTGTCAAGAAGGGCAGCAAAGAAGCCACTTCTCTCTAGGAAAAACATCAGGGACAGACTGATATTCTGCAAAAGGTACAGGGATTGGACTGCTGAGGACTGGGGTAAAGTCATTTTCTCTGATGAATCCCCTTTCCAATTGTTTGGGGCATCTGGAAAAAAGCTTGTCTGGAGAAGACAAGGTGAGCGCTACCATCAGTCCTGTGTCATGTCAACAGTAAAGCATCCTGAGACCATTCATGTGTGGGGTTGCTTCTCAGCCAAGGGAGTCGGCTCACTCACAATTTTGCCTAAGAACACAGCCATGAATAAAGAATAGTACCAACACATCCTCCGAGAGCAACTTCTCCCAACCATCCAGGAACAGTTTGGTGACGAACAATGCCTTTTCCAGCATGATGGAGCACCTTGCCATAAGGCAAAAGTGATAACTAAGTGGCTCGGAGAACAAAACATCGATATTTTGGGTCCATGGCCAGGAAATTCCCCAGACCTTAATCCCATTGAGAACTTGTGGTCAATCCTCAAGAGGCGGGTGGACAAACAAAAACCCATAAATTCTGACAAACTCCAATCATTGATTATGCAAGAATGGGCTGCCATCAGTCAGGATGTGGCCCAGAAGTTAATTGACAGCATGCCAGGGCAGATTGTAGAGGTCTTGAAAAAGAAGGGTCAACACTGCAAATATTGACTCTTTGCATCAACTTCATGTAATTGTCAATAAAAGCCTTTGACACTTATGAAATGCTTGTAATTATACTTCAGTATCCATAGTAACATCTGACAAAAATATCTAAAGAGACTGAAGCAGCAAACTTTGTGGAAATTAATATTTGTGTCATTCTCAAAACCTTTGGCCACGACTGTAAAATAAAGAAAGAGTTCAATGCATGGTGTATGTCGGCCAGCCAAGCCTCAATGCATACAGGGATAAGGCCTATGTACACCCACAATGAATGGACTTACAGTGTAGTCGGAAAGTATTCAGACTCATTGACTTTTTCCACATTTTGTTACGTTACAGCCTTATTCTAACATGTATTATTATTCTAAAATGGATTCAATTGTTTTTTTTTCATCATCAATCTACACACAATACACCGTATTGACAAAGCAAAAACTATATTTTTTTGAAACGTTTGCAAATGTATAAAATAAAAAACGTAAATAGCACATTTACATAAGTATTCAGACCCTTTAATCAGTACTTTGTTGAAGCACCTTTGGCAGCAATTACAGCCTGGATTCTTCTTGGGTATGACGCTACAAACTTGGCACATCTGTTTCTCCCATTCTTCTCTACAGATCCTCTCAAGCTCTGTCAGATTGGATGGGGAGCGTCGCTGCACAGCTATTTTCACGTCTCTTCAGATATGTTAGATTGGGTTCAAGTCCAGGCTCTGGCTGGGCCACTCAAGGACATTCAGATACTTGTCCCGAAGCCACTCCTGCATTGTATTGGTTCTGTGCTTAGGGTTGTTGTCCTGTTGGAAGGTGAACCTTCACCCCAGTCTGAGGTCCTGACCACTCTGGAGCAGGTTTTCATCAAGGATCTCTCTGTACATTGCTCTGTTCATCTTTGCCTCGATTCTGACTAGTCTCCCGGTCCCTGCCGCTGAAAAACATCCCCACAGCATGATGCTGCCACCACCATGCTTCACCATAGGGATGGTGCCAGGTTTCCTCCAGACGTGATGCTTGGCATTCAGGCCAAAGAGTTCAATCTTGGTTTCATCAGACCAGAGAATCTTGTTTCTCATGGTCTGAGAGTCCTTTAGGTGCCTTCTGGCAAACTCCAAGGGGGCTGTCTTGTGCCTTTTACTGAGGAGTGGCTTCCGTATGGCTACTCTACCATAAAGGCCTGATTGGTGGAGTGCTGCAGAGATGGTTGTCCTTCTGGCAGGTTCTCCCATCTCCACAGAGGATCTCTAGAGCTCTGTTAGAGTGACCATTTGGTTCTTGGTCACCTCCCTGACTAATGACAGTCTCCCCTGATTGCTCAGTTTGGCTGGGCGGCCAATCTTGGTGGTTCCAAACTTCTTCCATTTAAGAATGATGGAGGCCACTGTGTTCTTGGGGACCTTCAATGCTGCAGACAATTTTTGGTACCCTTCCCCAGATCTGTGCCTCTACACAATCCTGTCTCGGAGCTCTACAGACAATTCCTTCGACCTCATGGCTTGGTTTTTTTCTCTGACATGCACTGTCAACTGTAGGACCTTATATAGACAGGTGTGTGCCTTTCCAAATCATGTCCAGTCAATTGAACTTACCACAGGTGGACTCTAATCAAGTTGTAGAAACATTTCAAGTGTGATCAATGGACACAGGATGCACCTGAGCTCAATTTCGAGTCTAATAGCAAAGGGTCTGAATACTTAGGTTATTTTTAATCAATTTGCAAACATTTACCTGTTTTCGCATTGTCATTATGGGGTATTTTGTGTAGATTGATGAGAAACATTTTTATTTAATTCATTTTAGAATACAGCTAACAAAATGTGCAAAAAGTCAAGGGGTCTGAATGCTTTCCGAATGCATTGTATATTGACCAGCCTCATCATAGACTGTGATATCATGACAATGAATGACTCTTACCACAAAACCAGCCTGAAGCAGAAAGCACACTAGAATCATGTAATTGCTTGGCTTTCTTAAATGTCACCGACAATTCCATTTAATCCTTAACATCGTTGAGATAATAATATACCCAGAATGCATTGTGGCACTGAAATGAGTAATTTTTCTGCAGGACTATGAAAACATGAATAAATTAACAATAATAATCAATTGCAGTAAGTGACCTGTGCTGTAACCTACAACATGGATATGTTGTTTCTGCAAGACAAAGGACCTGTGCTGAAACCTACAACACAGATCTGTTGTTTCTGCCAATACAAAGGACCTGTGCTGAAACCTACAACACAGATCTGTTGTTTCTGCCAAGACAAAGGACCTGTGCTGAGACCTTCAACATGGATCTGTTGTTTCTGCAAGACAGAGGACCTGTGCTGAGACCTACAACATGGATCTGTTGTTTCTGCCAATACAAAGGACCTGTGCTGTAACCTACAACACAGATATGTTGTTTCTGCCAAGACAAAGGACCTGTGCTGTAACCTACAACACAGATATGTTGTTTCTGCCAACACTTGAATATAAAAAGACAGTCAAACACTGTCTAGGAAATGAAATGCAATCATAAAATCCAAACCATGCCTGGTAAACTCACTTGCCAACTCCCTATAACACATTCCAACAGCACCTTCCAAAGACCCTATAGCACATTCAGACACATTCAAGCCAACACTCTAGCATTGTACCGAACACTCAACCAACACTAAATCAGAGATGTTCAGGGAATCTCTCCAGTATTTTTCCTCAAACATCATCACTCAACAAAACAAACAACCTAGTCTTTGAGAGATGGCACAACCACTTCTGGAGAATACCATGAGGTAATAAACTATGCAAGGCCTTAGTGACCTAGGTAGAATATATTCTGCAGGTCTATTTAACAAAACCACGACACATCAGCATATCATTGCAGCAAGGTTTTCAGAACTATTGAAGTATATTTTTCAGAACAATTCTGGATCATGGTCTAACCTCAGAACTATTCTGGATCATGGTCTAATCTCACAGAACTATTCTGGATCATGGTCTAATCTCACAGAATAATCATGGATCATGGTCTAACCTCACATAATAATTCTGGATCATGGTCTAACCTCACAGAACAAGAATCTCACGGTGTCTCCAGTGCGCTATTCTAGCCCGGTGTAGGGCTAGAATGGGCATCCAGCCAGGAAGGAGGGTGCCGGCTCAGCACTCCTGGTCTCCAGTGTACCTTCTTGGACCAGGATATCCTGCGCCGGCTTTGAGTACTGTGTCTCCGGTGAGTCTACACAGCCCAGTATGTGCATTTGCAGGGAGAAAATAAACATCCAGCCAGGAGGGGTTGTGTCAGCTCTACACTCCAGACCTCCAGTACGCCTTCACATTCCAGTACGTCCTGTTCCTGCTCCCCGCACTCGCCCTGAGTTGTGTGTCACCAGCCCAGTACCACCAGTGCCGACACCAGGCCTACAGTGCGCCTCGGCAGTACAGAGCATCCGACAACAGTACCCAGATCGTCAGTTTTACGAGGGTATGTTTGGCAGCATGAGTGAAGGATGCTTTGTTGCGAAATAGGAAGCCGATTCTAGATTGAGCTGCAACATGGTTCAATGTGCCAGTAACTCAGCACAATCTACTTTTTCATTTGTTCAAATTGCCAATGTTTTATTCAGAATCATGAAGAGCTAGTATAACAAATGTGAATCGTATACATTTTTTTATGAATGTGAAAATTATTTTTACATTAGCTACATACAACAAATCGTTTCCACATGACATATAAAGCATGCAAATATGACTGAAAATAATGTCTGAATACTTTCCACATAGATATATTTTTAAAACCTCAGTGAGAAACAACAGTGGAGGCGTCACGTCAACAACGTTGACACCTATTGATACCTATCAATAACAGCAATAACCATGATAACTGTGATAATTATTAACACCTGTAATAACTAATAATAGTTATTACAGTTGTCACTGCTGGTATTAGTTACTACAGTTGTTAATAATTATCACAGTTATCATGATTATTGTCGTTATTGATAGGTATTACATTTGTTAATAATTGTCACCGATATGAGTTATTATTAGTTATTACAGTTGTCAGTTATTACAGTTGTTAGTTTTACAGCTATTATTAGCTATTACAGTTATCCCAGTTATCCCAGTTTTTACAGCTATTATTAGTTATTCCAGTTGTTCCAGGTATTCCAGTCATTACAGTTAGTAAAAGGTACCACAGTTCTTAGTTATTATTAGCTATTACAGTTATTATAAGGTATCACAGTTCTTAGTTATTATTAGCTATTACAGTTATTATACAGTATCACAGTTATTAGTTATTATGAGCTATTACAGTTATTACAACTGTTATAAGTTATTGCCAGTTATTATGTTATTATCAGTTATCGCAGTTGTTATCAATTATTATTTGCTATTACAGTTGTTATTAGTTATTACAGTTATCACAGTTATTATTAGTTATCACATCTGTTATCTGTTACAATTATTTCAGCTGTTATCAGTTATTATTAGTTATTATTAGCTATAACAGTTAACACAGCTGTTATGAGTTATTACAGTTATTATAGTTGCTATAGTTATTATAGGTTATTACAGTTATTATTGTTGTTTCAGGTATTATGGGTTACCACAGTTATTATAGTTATTGCAGTTGTTATTTGTTATTGCAGTTATTACAGTTGTTACCGTTATTACAGTTATTATTAGTTACTTATATGAATGCTCCTATTAAGAAATGTACTGTTTGAACTTTTAAGGCCCCGTGAATTGATGAGGAATTGAAAAGTGGTATCGTTTAGCGAGATAAAGCATAAAAAAATACACACAAACCCCCCATAACAACGAAGCAAAAACAGGTTTCTGTGTGCTTAGGGTCGTTGTCCTGTTGGAAGGGGAACCTTCACCCCAGTCTGAGGTCCTTAGCACTCTGGAGCAGGCTTTCATCAAGAATCTCGCTGTACTTTGCTCCATTCATCTTTCCCTCCATCCTGATTAGTCTCCCAGTCCCTGCCTCTGAAAAACATCCCCACAGAATGATGCTACCACCATCATGCTTCACCGTAGGGATGGTGGCAGGTTTTCTCCAGACGTGACGCTTGGCATTCAGGCCAAAGCGTTCGATATTGGTTTCATCAGACCAGAGAATATTGGTTCTTACGGTCTGAAAGTCCTTTAGTTGAATTTTGTCAAACTCCAAGTGGGCTGACATGTTCCTTTTACTGAGGAGTGGCTTCCGTCTGTTCACTCTACCATAAAGGCCTGATTGGTGGAGTGCTGCAGAGATGGTTGACCTTCTGGAAGGTTTTCCCATCTCCACAGAGGAACTCTGGAGCTCTGTCAGAGTGAACATCGTGTTCTTGGTCACCTCCCTGAGTAAGGCCCTACTCCCCCAATTGCTCAGTTTGGCCGGGCGGCCAGCTCTTCCATTTAAGAATGATGGAGGCCACTATTTTCTTCGGGACCTATTTTCACTTTGTCATTATGGGGTATTTTGTATAGATTTATGAGAAAAAAAAGTATTTAATACATTTTAGAATAAGGCTGTAACGTAAAAAGAAAATGTAGAAAAGGTGAACTATGAACTATGAAATACTTCCAGAATGCTCTGAATGTACAGTACCAGTCAAAAGTTTGGACACACCTACTTATTCAAGGGTTATTATTATTATTTTTTGCTATTTTCTAGAATAATAATTAAGACATGAGAACTATGAAATAACACATATGGATTCATGTAGTAACCAAAAAAAGTGCAAATAGATTTTATATTTGAGATACTTCTAAGTAGCCACCCTTTGCCTTGATGACAGCTTTGCACACTCTTGGCATTTCTTTCAAACATATGTTTATAATTCAATATAATTATGTAATGAAAATAATGTATTCTTCTGATAATAGATAATAGACTGGTGTTGATAAGAAATCAAAACCTGTAAAGATATAGGTGCTGGTGCTGAGCATGGATGCACAGGAGGAGGTACGTTACTCACAGCTGGAGAAGATGAGTGGGCAGGAGTGTTCGTCCATGGGGAAGTTATGCAACTGTAACTGGCACTCTGCATTTATGGTCAGCCTGAAAAAAAGACAGACAGAGATTTTAATTAATCAAAATGTAAACATTTTACATTTGGATTGAAATTAAAAAGGAAATAATCTCAACAGAGAAAAGGGTCCTGTGCGCTACCTACAGTGAGTGTGTGAAATATTATGAACACCTTCCTTTTAACCCTAACCCTAACCCTTCCTAATATTGAGTTGAACATCAAGAACACCTTCCTAATAACCATAACCCTTCCTAATATTGAGTTGAACATCAATAACACCTTCCTAATACCCATAACCCTTCCTAATATTGAGTTAATATTGAGTTGAACACCTTCCTATTGAGTTGAAACCTTCCTATTGAGTTGAACATTAGAACAACTTCCTATTGAGTTGAACACCTTCCTATTGAGCTGAACATCAAGAACACCTTCCTATTGAGTTGAACACCAAGAACACCTTCCAATTGAGTTGAACATTAGAACACCTTCCTATTGAGTTGAACATTAGAACACCTTCCTATTGAGTTGAACATTAGAACACCTTCCTATTGAGTTGAACATTAGAACACCTTCCTATTGAGTTGAACATTAGAACACCTTCCTATTGAGTTGAACATTAGAACACCTTCCTATTGAGTTGAACACCTTCCTATTGAGTTGAACATTATAACCCCTTCCTATTGAGTTGAACACCTTCCTATTGAGTTGAACACCTTCCTGTAGAGTTGAACACCTTCCTGTAGAGTTGAACACCTTCCTATTGAGTTGAACATTAGAACCCCTTCCTATTGAGTTGAACATCAAGAACACCTTCCTATTGAGTTGCACCCCCCTTTTCCCTCAGAAGAACCTCAGTTCGTCGGAGCATGGACAGTCTATCAATAATTACAAGCTACCTGGGTCTGACACCTTGGATGGAAAATTACTGAGGATCATAGCGGACGGCCTTGCCATGCCTATTTGTTATCTCTTCAATCTAAGCCTACAGGAAAGAATGTGCCATCAGGCCTGGAGGGAAGCAAAAGTCATTCCGCTACCCAAGAATATCAAAGCAACCGTTCCTGGCTCAAATAGCAGACCAACCAACATGTAACCAACACTTAGTAAACTTTTGTAAAAAAGTGTTGGATGATGCTATTTCACAGTCAACAAATTAACAACAGATTTTCAGCACTCTTCTGGGGAAAGGGCATGAAACATGAACTTACACAAATGACTGATGATTGGCTGAGAGAAATTGACAATAAAAATATTGTGGGAGCTGTTTTGTTAGACTTCAGTCCAGCATTTGACATTATCGATCATAATCTGCCGCTTGAAAAATGTCTGTATTATGGCTATACATCCCCTGCTATATTGTGGATCGAGAGTTTGTTTATGTGTAACTCTGTTGTTGTTTTTGTCGCAATGCTTTGCTTTATCTTGGCCATGTCGCAGTTGTAAATGAGAAATTAAAGATGACGCCGACAGAGATGGTCGCCTCGCTTCGCGAGAAAATTGTGCAGTATTTTTTATTTTTTTTATGTATTATTTCTTACATTGTCAGCCCAGAAAATCTCAATCTCTTATTACATACAGCCGAGAAGAACTATTGGATATAAGAGCAACGACAACTTACTAACATTACGACCAGGAATACGACTTTCCCGAAGGGGATCCTCTGTTTGGACCACCAAGCAGGACACTGGATCGGATCCCAGCAGGCGACCCAAAACAACGGCGCCGCAGAAAGGGCAGATAAAGCGGTCTTCTGGTCAGGATCCGTAGATGGGCACATCGTGCACCGCTCCCAAGCATACTACTCGCCAATGTCCAGTCTCTTGATAACAAGGTACACGTTAATACGTTATCAGAGTCGGTACAGCCACCCGGTTTCTTCACGCATCGCGCTGACAGAAACAAACATCTCTCTGGTAAGAAGAAGGGTGGGGGTGTATGCCTTATGGTTAACGAGTCGTGGTTTGATCACAACAACATACAGGAACTCAAGTCCTTTTGTTCACCCGACCTAGAATTCCTTACAATCAAATGCCGACCGCATTATCTACCAAGAGAATTCTCTACGATTATAATCACAGCCATGTATATCCCCCTCCAAGCAGACACCTTGACCGCCCTGACAGACCTGGAAACAATATATATGCTGAGGCAGCATTTATTGTAGCTGGGGATTTTAACAACGCTAATCTGAATACAAAGCTCCCTAAATTTTATCAGCATATCGAATGCACGACCCAGGCTGGCAGTATTCTGGATCATTGCTACTCTAACTTCCGCGACACATACAAAGCCCTCCCTCACCCTCCCTTTGACGTATGTGGCAGGGTCTACAGTCAATCAAGAATTACAAAAAGAAAACCAGCTCCGTCTTGCTCCCAGACAAATTAAACAACATTGCTCGCTTTGAGGACAATACAGTGCCACTGACACGGCCCGCTACCAAAACCTACGGGCTCTCCTTCACCGCGGCCAACGTGAGTAAAACATTTCAACGTGTTAACCCTCGCAAGGTTGCCGGCCCAGATGGCATCCCTAGCCGCTTCCTCAGAGTATGCGCAGACCAGCTGGCTAGTGTGTTTACGGACATATTCAATCAATCCCTATCCCAGTCTGCTGTTCCCACATGCTTCAAGAGGGCCACCATTGTTCCTGTTCCCAATAAAGCGAAGGTAACCTAGCTAAATTACTATCGCCCCATAGCGCTCACTCCGTCATCATGAAATACTTTGAGAGACTAGTCAAGGATCATATCACCTTCACCCTACCTGACACCCTAGACCCACTCAAATTTGCTTACCGCCCCCAATAGGTCCACAGACAATGCAATCGCAATCACACTGCACACTGCCTTAACCCATCTGGACAAGAGGGTGGGTCTCGACCCCACAATGTGCAACTAGGTCCTGGACTTCCTGATGGGCCGCCCCCAGGTGGTGAGGGTAGGAAATAACATCTCCACCCCGCTGATCCTCAACACTGGGGTCCGACAAGGGTGCGTTCTCAGCCCTCTCCTGTACCCATGTCTGTGTGTCTCCTGTACTCCCTGTTCACCCACGACTGATCCTCAACACTGGGGCCCCACAAGGGTGCGTTCTCAGCCCCCTCCTGTACTCCCTGTTAACCCACGACTGATCCTCAACACTGGGCCCCGACAAGGGTGCGTTCTCCGCCCTCTCCTGTACTCCCTGCTCACCCATGTCTGTGTGGCCATGCCTCCAACTCAATCATCAAGTTTGCAGATGACATGGCAAGGCAGTAGGCTTGATTACCAACAACGACGAGACGGCCTACAGGGAGGAGGTGAGGGCCCTCGGTGTGTGGTGTCGGAAAAATAACCTTACACTCAACGTCAGCAAAACAAATGAGATGATCGTTGACTTCAGGAAACAGCAGAGGGGGCACCCCCCTATCCACATCGACGGGACAGTGGTGGAGAGGGTAGTAAGTGTTAAGTTCCTCGGCGTACACATCACAGACAAACTGAATTGGTCCACCCACACAGACAGTGTCGTGAAGAAGGTGCAGAAGCGCCTCTTCAACCTCAGGAGGCTTGTCACCAAAGGACCTCACAACCTTTTACAGGTGCACAATCGAGAGCATCCTGTCGGGCTGTATAACCGCCTGGTACGACAAGAGCTCCGCCCACAACCGTAAGGCTCTCCAGATGGTAGTGAGGTCTGCACAATGCATCACCGGAGGCAAACTACCTGCTCTCCAGGTCACCTACGACACCCGATGTCACAGGAAGGCCATAAAGATCATCAAGGACAACAACCACCCGAGCCACTGCCTGTTCACCCCGCTATCATCCAGAAGGCGAGGTCAGTACAGGTGCATCAAAGCTGGGACCGAGAGACTGAAAAACAGCTTCTATCTCAAGGCCATCAGACTGTTAAACAGCCACCACTAACATTGAGTGGCTGCTGCCAACACACTGACTCAACTCCAGCCACTTTAATAATGGAAAAATGGATGTAAAAAATGTATCACTAGCCATTTTAAACAATGCCACTTAATATAATGTTTACATACCCTACATTACTCATCTCATATATATATATCGTACTCGATACCATCTACTGCATCTTGCCTATGCCGTTCTGTACCATCACTCATTAATATATTTTTATGTACATATTCTTCATCCCTTTACACTTGTGTATAAGGTAGTTGTTGTGAAATTGTTAGGTTAGATTACTCGTTGGTTATTACTGCATTGTCGGAACTAGAAGCACAAGCATTTCGCTACACTCGCATTAACATCTGCTAACCATGTGTATGTGACAAATAAAATTTGATTTGATTTAAGCCGTACACTCCACCGAGCTGGGCTTTACGGAAGAGTGGCCAGAAAAAAGCCATTGCATAAAGAAAAGAATAAGCAAACATGTTTAGTGTTCGCCAAAAGACATGTGGGAGACTCCCAAACATATGGAAGAAGGTACACTGGTCAGATGAGACTAAAATGTAGCTTTTTGGCCATCAAGGAAAACGTTATGTATGGCACAAACCCAGCACATCTCCTCACCCTGAGAACAACATCCCCACAGTGAAGCATGGTGGTGGCAGCATCATGCTGTGGGGATGTTTTTCATTGGCAGGGACTGGGAAACTGGTCAGAATTGAATAAATTATGGATGGTGCTCAGTACAGGGAAAGTCTTGAGGGAAACCTGTTTCAGTATTCCAGAGATTTGAGACTGGGACAGAGGTTCACCTTCCAGCAGGACAATGACCCTAAGCATACTGCTAAAGCAACACTTGAGTGGTTTAAGGGGAAACATTTAAATGTCTTGGAATGGCCTAGTCAAAGCCCAGACCTCAATCCAATTGAGAATCTGTGGTATGATTTAAAGATTACTGTACACCAGCGGAACCCATTCAACTTTAAAGAGCTGGAGTAGATTTGCCTTTGAAGAATGGGCAAAAATCCCAGTGGCTAGATCTGCCAAGCTTAAAGAGACATACCCCAAGAGATTTGCAGCTGTAATTGCTGCAAAAGCAGGCTCTACAAAGTATTGAGTTTACGGGGTTGAATAGTTACGCACGCTCAAGTTTTCTGTTTAAAAAAATATATATTTCTTGTTTGTTTCACAATAAAAAATGGTTTGCATCTTCAAAGTGGTAGGCATGTTGTGTAAATCAAATGATACAAACCCCCCAAAAATCTATTTTATTTCCAGGGTGTAACAAAATAGAAAAAATGCCATTGGGGTTAATACTTTCGCAAGCCACATAGTCAGAGGTTTCGAGAGGTTCTCCTATCTTAGGTGCACCTACAGCTCATCTCACGGCAGTAGTACTGTAGACTACTTTATCACCAACCTCAGCCCAGAGTATCTCAGAGCTTTCACAGTCAGCCCACTGACACCCCTATCAGATCACAGAAAAATAACAATCTACTTGAACAGAGCAATACTCAACCTTGAGGTATTGAAGCTGAACAAACGTCATACTATTCAGAGATGCTATAGATGGAAGGAAGGTCATTTAGAAACCTACCAAACAAGTACTGTCCAACAACAAATCCAATCCCTCATAGACAACTTCCTGGACAAAATGTTTCTGTTGATCTGATGATGATGATCTGTTGGTGGGTATGCAAATTGGAGTGGGTCTAGGGTTTCCGGGATAATGGTGTTGATGTGAGCCATGACCAGCCTTTCAAAGCACTTCATGGCTACAGCTACTGGCTGCGGAGAGCGTGATCACACAGACGTCTGGAACAGCTGATGCTCTCATACATGTTTCAGTGTTACTTGCCTCGAAGCGAACATAGAAGTTATTTAGCTTGCCTGGTAGGCTCATGTCAATGGGCAACTCTCGGCTGCGCTTCCCTTTGTAGTATGTAATAGTTTGCAGGCACTGCCACATACATAGGAGACGGTGTATTATGATTCGATCTTAGTTCTGTATTGATGCTTTGCTTGTTTGATGGTTAGTCAGAGGAAATAGCGGGATTTCTTATATGCTTCTGGGTTAGAGTCCCACTCCTTGAAAGCGGCAGCTCTGCCCTTTAGCTCAGTGCGAATGTTGCCTGTAATCCATGACTTCTGGTTGGGGTATGTACGTGCAGTCACTACGGGGACGACGTCCTCGATGCACTTATTAATAAAGCTACTGACTGATGTGGTGTACTCCTCAATGCCATCTGAAGAATCCCGGAACATATTCCAGTCTGTGATAGCAAAACAGTCCTGTAGTTTAGCATCTGCATCATCTGAACACTTCTTTATAGACCAAGTCACTGGTGCTTTCATTTTTGCTTTGGAAGCAGGAATCAGGAGGATATAATTATGATCGTATTTGGCAAATGGAGGGCAAGGGAGAGCTTTGTGTGGAGCTCTGTGTGTGGAGTAAAAGTGGTCTTGATTTGTCTTCCCTATGGAAGCAGACCACCATAGTATCTGTACAAGGAAAGTGAATGTTACCTAAATGGCTACCGTCCTTTGAAAGGCTGGTCTTGGCTCATATCAACACCATCATCCCGGAAACCCTAGACTAACTCCAATTTGCATACCGTCCGAAACAGATCCACAGATGATACAATCTCAATCGCACTCCACACTGCCCTTTCCCACCTGGACAAAAGGTACACCTATGTGAGAATGCTGTTCATTGACTACAGCTCAGCGTACAACACAAATGTGCCAACAAGCTCATCACTAAGCTAAGAACCCTAGGACTAAACACCTCCCTGGACTTTCTGGCAGGCCGCCCCCAGGTGGTAAGGGTAGGCAACAACACATCTTACATGCTGATACTCAACACGGAGGCCCCTCAGAGGGAAGTGCTTAGCCCCCTCCTGTCTTCCCTGTTCACCGACGACTGCATGACCAAACACGACTCCAACATCATCCTTAAGTTTGCTGACAACACAACATTGGTAGGCCTGATCACCGTCAACGATGAGACACCCTATAGGGAGGGCAGAGACCTGGCAGTGTAGTGCAAGGACAACAACTTCTCCCTCAATGTGAGCAAGACAAAGGAGTTTGATCTGGGTCTAGCCCTGTGTCATTATAACTATTCGTTTTACTTATTGAAAACATTTAAATATAAATGCAATTAACTTGTGGAGAGCAGAGACTCTCCCCAGATACGTCATCAGAGCGCACAACAGAACATTGTACTGTCTACACTCGGTTTGTTGTTTATATTAAAATATTTCCTTAAATAGATTTTAAACAGAACTAAAGTTTTGTTGCTAAGGATTCCACGACAATATTAGCCTTTACGGCTGGGACTGCAAGTTTGTTTTCCATTTTTTGGGTGTGGATTCTGCGAGTGCTAGCTGGCTGTACTACAGACACCTGTCGTCGTTGTGGGAAAGTCTCATTGTTATTGTTATCTCATTGTTATCTTTTTTGTAAAACAACTGGTTGCACTAAGAGACAATCTGGATGCCAAGCAGATCCTTGGAAATCGACGAGTACCAACAGCTTTACGCTGGAGGGACAACATACTCCATCATGGAAAGACCCGACTAAAACAAAATAACTTTAACCAACTATACCAAGAAAGACGGATTCATCTACAGACACGGACGATTTACTTACCATTGAGGTAGAGGCTAGTGCTCTGGCTGGAATCCATGCAACACTGGAACAGTTGTGTGAGGAGGTAGCAGGGTTGAGGGGGAGTTCTTAAGTGTAATTCTTAAGCTCCAAAGAAAAAACAAGACACTCACAGCCAAGGTAAAAATCCACGATTCCAACATGGATTGTCTACTCAGGGAAAACAGGGTGATGAAGGAGTTGCTACTTGACATACAAAGTCGTAGCATGTGTGAAAATCAAATTTGTTCTGGGATTCCTGAGGACACATCCAATAATCCAGAGGGCGCGATCAGAGAATTCATGGAATCCACCTTCAAAACGTCCTATAGAGACTGTAAACAAGGTGGCTTTCCTCCGAGTACACAGACTTGGAGCTCGGAGCGACAAGACCAAGGGTCCCCGACTGATCATTGCAAAATTTGAACACTACCAACAAAAGGAGCTGATCAAAAGCAGGGGAAGGGAGCTTCAAGGGACCAAATTCGGTCTCAAAGACTAATTTCCAAGGGCGATAAACATACACCGTAAGAGACTGTATCTAGTACAAAGACAACAAAGGGAGAATGGTAAGAGTGCCTTTATCGTTGTGGACAAACTCTTTATAGATGGACAGCTATTCCAAGACAGCTCCATAATACCGTGGTTGTACTAAATTCTTTAGGGACTTCAGGTTACGAAAAAAAGAAAGTATGGGAACTGTAAAAAATATCTGATCATTATGAAGTGGATATGAACACACACATACTCAAGTACATGCTTGCTTACACATACAGACTTTTACATACACACACCGTAAGAGACTGTATCCGGTACGACGACAACAAAGGGAGAAGGGTAAGCGTGCCTTTAACACTGAGGGCTGATGGTGAAGTAGACATACTCAGTATTCATATCACAAAATATATAAATCAGCTCTCCACAATGAATTTCAATAGAAAACGTGTAGAAATACACAAGATCCTGCAACCATGGAGAGGTAAATACCTGTCTATTTATAGAAAAACTGCCCTGATTAACTCCTTAGTCATATCTCAGTTTACTCAATTACTTATGGCGCTGCCTACTCCTGATTCGATTCGTTTTTCAAATCATATGAGCAAAAACTATTTCACTTTATCTGGGACAATAAACAATACAAAATAAAACATGCCTATCTATATAATGAATATGAATTGGGTGGGTTGAGATGATTACATATAAAAGCACTAAACATCTCTCTAAAAGCTTCACTCATTCAACAGTTTTATTTGAACCCTAAATGGTTCTCAAGTAGATTAATACGAAAAGCTCATGTTTACAAATGGCCTTTCAATTAATTGAAAATGATACTTTTTCAAAGTATCTCTCTTTTTCAAAACAAGCATTGCAGATCTGGCTACAATTTCAATTTCATCCCCCTGAAAAGATAGAACAAATATTACAACACATATTATGGCTGAACTCAAATGTGCTGGTTGATAAAATACCTGTATTTATGGGAAAGATGTTTGAAAAGGGTATTTTGTTCTTAAATTATATTGTAAATTGTAATGGTAGAGTTATGTCCTTCTTGGAGTCATCAGAATTGTACGGACAGGTCTGCTCAATCCAAGAGTACAACCAATTGATTACAGCATTGCCCGAAAAATGAGGCGGGTGGCAGCTGGAGGAGGCAGGGAACTGGTCTGTCTGCCCAATATAAAGGATCAATACTGGAGGAG
The DNA here is from genome assembly GCF_045791955.1 of Oncorhynchus clarkii lewisi. Taxonomy (NCBI): domain Eukaryota; kingdom Metazoa; phylum Chordata; class Actinopteri; order Salmoniformes; family Salmonidae; genus Oncorhynchus; species Oncorhynchus clarkii. Next base: position 96,670,967 of record NC_092151.1, on the reverse strand, counting down.
GCAGGTGGCAGCGGGAGGAGGTAGGGAACTGGTCTGTCTGCCCAATATAAAGGATCACAACTGGAGGAGGGTGGCGGTGGGAGGAGGTAGGGAACTGGTCTGTCTGCCCAATATAAAGGATCACAACTGGAGGAGGGTGGCAGTGGGATGAGGTAGGGAACTGGTCTGTCTGCCCAATATAAAGGATCACAACTGGAGGAGGGTGGCAGTGGGAGGAGGTAGGGAACTGGTCTGTCTGCCCAATATAAAGGATCAAAACTGGAGGAGGCAGGTGGCAGCGGGAGGAGGTAGGGAACTGGTCTGTCTGCCCAATATAAAGGATCAAAACTGGCGGAGGAATAAAAATAGCATAAATAGGGTAGTATACCAGTTTCCTTTGAGGACCAGGATGTTGACAACTGTGCCATATAGACTGCAAAATAGTTGGGAAGAGATTTTTGATGTACCGATTCCATGGTACAGGGCGTTTGAGTTGATACATAAAACAATGCTAGATTCAAGACTTCGTGCTTTTCATTTTAAATTATTTTATAGAATTCTTGCCACCAACAAAATGTTGAATATGTGGTGCATAAAATCATTGAAGCAGATTTTGTTGTGAGGATACAGAATCAACAGACCATTTATTTTGGTATTGCCCTCAGGTAGCCTGTTTCTGGTCTCAGGTTCAGGAATGGCTGAAAATGCATAGCATTGATCTAAAATTGACCCTAGAAAAAGTACTGTTAGGAGATCTGGAAAGACTGGGTCAGTCAATTACCAATATACTAATACTCTTGTAAAAGTATTTATCTTCAACTCGCAATCTGTGGATTCAATCCAATTAGATAGATTGAAATTGTACGTTAAACATCACAGCATAGTTGAAAAATATGTGTTGCGTAGAAACACGAAGTGGGTGGCCAGCAGAGATAGATGGGATGGGCTGAGGGTGTCCAGCAGAGATAGGTGGGCTGAGGGTGTCCAGCAGAGATAGATGGGATGGGCTGAGGGTGTCCAGCAGAGATAGATGGAATGGGCTGAGGGTGTCCAGCAGAGATAGATGGAATGGGCTGAGGGTGTCCAGCAGAGATAGATGGAATGGGCTGAGGGTGTCCAGCAGAGATAGATGGAATGGGCTGAGGGTGTCCAGCAGAGATAGATGGAATGGGCTGAGGGTGTCCAGCAGAGATAGATGGAATGGGCTGAGGGTGTCCAGCAGAGATAGATGGGAGGGGCTGAGGGAAGCTGAGGGTTGGTATGTGGAATTGGAGACAAGTGGGAGTGGAGTTGCTCTGTGGGAGACAGAATGATGGTCAAAGATAAAAGTAAAAAAAATACAAATAGAAATAAAATATAATAAAAAGTACATTTGAGTGACTCTGAGGGGAAGTGTTTTTACAACTAATGTCGGTTTGCCTGAGGCTGATGCCGTGCAGGTGTTGGTACACATACACACACTCTCATTCAGATAAACACATACAAGAACACACACATACATGTAATAGTGCCAGACATGCACACAAACATATATAGTTGGCATTGCTGTTATGATTTTAGTTGTCCTTGATGTCCTTTGTTTTAAATGTATTATTTTGTTTTATTATTTTCTGTTTTCTTCTGTCTTTTCCTTTGGTCTCTTTAGTTCAATTCTCTTGGTTGTTGGTGCGTTGGGGGGTTCTGGGGGGTGGGGGTTCATTCTCTTGGTTGTTGGTGCGTTGGGGGGTTCTGGGGGGTGGGGGTTCATTCTCTTGGTTGTTGGTGCGTTGGGGGGTTCTTGGGAAATGGATATAATTGTATTTTTATTTATTTTTTCTGGGGGGGGGCTGTGGTAGGGGTCTTGAATGGTTGAGGGACAGCTATTGGGGAACTGTGGGGGGGATCTTGGAGGGTTCGGGTTCATGTTTTTCGGTCTGGTGGTAGATCGGTCAACATGCCCTTGAGCAGGGCATTGACCCTGGATGCTTCTGTGTGTCGCTCTGAATGGGAATCTGTTGGATGACTGGTATAGTTGGTAACTGGTAGTTGTTGAGCGGCTTCACTGCAAGTATGTTGTATGTTTCGAATATTCAATAAATATATATATATTTTTTATTTAAAAAAAGGAGCTGATCATGGACTACAGGAAAAGGAGGGCCGAACATGCCCCTATATCGACGGGGCTGTAGTTGAGCGGATCGAGAGTTTTAAGCTCCTTGGTGTCCACATCACCAACAATCTTCTCAAAAAGATCAAGACAGTTGTGAAGAGGGCACGTCAACACATTTTCTTCCTCAGGAGACTAAAAAGATTTGGCATGGGTCCTCAGATCCTCAAAAAGTTCTACAGCTGCACCATCGAGAGCATCACTGATTGCATCACTAACTGGTATGGCAACAGCTCAGCCTCCAACCACAAGGCACTACAGAGGATGGTGTGTACTGCCCACTACATCACTGGGGCCAAGCTTCCTGCCATCCAGGACCACTATACCAGGCGGTGTCAGAGAAAGGCCCTAAAAAATTGTCAAAGACTCCAGCCACCCTAGTCATAGACTTTTCTCTTCTTCCGCATTGCAAGCAGTACCGGAGCGCCAAGTTTAGGTCCAGAAGGCTTCTCAACAGTTTCAACCCCAAAGCCACAAGACTCCTGAACAGCTAATCAACAGCTAACCCCCCTCATATTTTACGCTGCAGCTATTCTCTGTTTATTATCTATGCATAGTCACTTTAACTCACCTTACAAGTACATATTACCTCAATTACCTCGACTAACCTTAAACTGCATTGTTGGTTAAGTGCTTGTAAGCATTTCACAGTAAGGTGAACATTTTCAAAGTAAACATAACATTTGATGTGATTGAGTCCCAAATGTCAGCCTATTCCCTATGTAGTGCACTATATAGGGGATAGGGTGCAGCTTGAGATGCACGAAAGTCTGCCTGCAGTAGCCATGAATATACAGAGTGTAAAAAACATTACACTGCAACAAGTCATCCCCAAGCTTAAACACTACAACAAAACAACCCCATACTTAAACCCTGTTAAAACCATTGCCAAGTGTAAACACCGCAACAAATCATCCCTAAGCCTAGACACTGCAACAAATCATCCCTAAGCCTAGACACTGCAACAAATCATCCCTAAACCTAGACACTGCTACAAATCATCCCTAAGCCTAGACACTGCAACAAATTATCCCCAAGTTTAAACACCACTACAAATCATCCCTAAACCTAGACACTGCAACAAATTATCCCCAAGTTTAAACACCACTACAAATCATCCCTAAGCCTAGACACTGCAACAAATTATCCCTATACCTAGACACTGCAACAAATCATCTCCATGCCTAAACACTGCAACAAATTATCCCCATACACAAAAACGGCAACAAATTATCCCCAAATTTAAACACTGCAACAAAACAACCCCATACTTAAACCCTGCTAAAACCTCTGCCAAATGTAAACACCGCAACAAATCATCCCTAAGCCTAGACACTGCAAGAAATCATCCCTAAACTTAAACACTGCAACAAATCATCCCTAAACTTAAACACAGCAACAAATCATCCCCATACCTAAACACTGCAATAAATGTCCCCAAGCCCAAACACTGCAACAAATCATCCCTAATTCCAAACACTGCCACAAATCATCCCCAAGCCCAAACATAGCAACAAATCATCCCTAATTCCAAACACTGCAACAAATCATCTCCAAGGCCAAACTCTGCAACAAATCATCCCCAAGCCCAAACACTGCCACAAATCATCCCCAAGCCCAAACATAGCAACAAATAATCCCTAATTCCAAACACTGCAACAAATCATCCCTAATTCTAAACACTGCAATAAATTATCTCCAAGGCCAAACACTGCAACAAATTATCCCTAATTCCAAACACTGCAACAAATCATCCCTAAACCTAAACACTGCATCAAATCATCCCTAAGCATAAACACTGCAACAAATCATCCAGCATATGTCCATTACATTCACATATCAAATATAAATTCAGACAGGCACATCTCAGACAGACATGTCTCCAAGCAAGATTAGATGAAATGCTTGACAAATACGTCTTTGTTGAAATCCCTCCGACTTGACAGTTGAATAGATCTCTCCCCAAAAAAGGAAATAACCTGATAATAAAAACAGAGCTCTTTCTGCTGGTATTTTGGGATGAATGTAGTTATGATACAGCTACAATCTTTCATTTGTTTTTACAGCCCGCACAGCAGTCACTACCGCCACTATTGTAGATTTACCCTTTTAAGTTCTGCCCTTGAGCAAGGTGATGCCAAGGCATTCTGCAGTGGCCTATTTAGCGAGGGGAGTCAGAGTAAGGAAGGAGGGAAGCAGCTCATTGGACAAGGGGATATGTAACAGCTTGACATGGTCTGTGTGGCATCATATTATCCGTAAGCCTCATCGTAGTGCAGGTATAGGGATGCAGTCAGAAAGTCTACCACGCTGTCTCAGTCACTCTGTGAAGCGTTTCCCTGGAACAGCGGGGAATAATGGAGTTAAAATGAGGCAGATTTGTGGGTGAGTCAAATCATGAACAAAGGAGTCATATTGATCCTTATATTAATGGGATTCTCTCTCATGGAGTCATATTGATCATCTACGCTGAGTGTACAAAATATTAAAGAACGCCAGCTCTTTCCATGACATAGACTGACCAGGTGAATGCAGGTGAAAACTATGATCCCTTACTGATGTCACATGTTAAGCTCGGGGCAACTTTATAGTGAGGACTGACATACTAAAGGTGAGTAATTGGATTATGATGTATTTACACTATTAATAGTTGATTCATCAGGTCAAAGACTGTCTCTGTGACTCACCACTGAGTATATACACTGAACAAAAATATAAATGCAACAATCACTGAGTTACAGGAAATTAGTGCATTTAAATACATTCATTAGGCCCTAATCGGCATCTGTTGGTCACAGGTACTTAAAAAAAAGGTAGGGGCGTGGATCAGAAAACCAGTCAGTACCTGGTGTGACCACCATTTGCATAATGCAGCGTAACACATCTCCTTCACGTAGAGTTAATCAGGCTGTTGATTGTGGTCTGTGGAATGTTGTTCCACTCCTCTTCAATGGCTGTGCAAAGTACTGGATATTAGCAGGAACTGGAACATGCTATCATACACATCGATACAGAGCATTCCAAACATGCTCAATGGATGGCATGTCTGGCGCCATGGAAGAACTGGGACATTTTCAGATTCCAGGAACTGTGTACAGATCCTTGCGACATGGGGCAGTGCATTATCATGCTGAAACATGATTTATGGCACGACAATGGGCCTCATGGATTTCCGTCATCATTCAAAATGCCATTGATAAAATGCAATTGTATTCATTGTTTATAGCTTATGCCTGCCCATAACATAAGCCCACCAGCCAGCCACCATCAGGCACTCTGTTCACAATGTTGACATCAGCAAACCGCTCGCCCACACGACACCATACACGCAGTCTGCCATCTGCCCGGTACAGTTGAAATGGGGATTCATCAGTGAAGAGCACACTTCACTGATGCAGGTAAACATTTGCCCACTGAAATCGGTTATGATGCCAAACTGCAGTCAGGTCAAGACCCTGGTGAGGTCGACGGGGACGCAGATCAGCTTCCCTGAGACGGTTTCTGGCAAGTTTGTGAAGAAATTCTTCGGTTGTGCAAACCCACAGTTTCATCAATTGTCCCGGTGGCTGGTCTCAGACGATCCCGCAGGTGAAGAAGCCGGATGTGGAGGTCCTGGGTTGGCGTGGTTACACGTGGTCTGCGGTTCTGAGGCCGGTTGGATGTACTACCAAATTCTCTAAAACTTCTTATGGTTGAGAAACATAAAATTAACTGGCAAAAGCTCTGGTGGACATTCCTGCATTCAGCATGCCAATTACAATTTCTTTCAAAACTTGAGACGTCTGTGGCATTATTTTCGTGAAAAAACTCAACACATGGCTATGAGTAGAGCACCTAGCTTGTTACTGTAGAGCACCTAGCTTGTTACTGTAGAGCACCTAGCTTGTTACTGTAGAGCACCCAGCTTGTTACTGTAGAGCACCTAGCTTGTTACGGTAGAGCACCTAGCTTGTTACGGTAGAGCACCTAGCTTGTTACTGTAGAGCACCCAGCTTGTTACGGTAGAGCACCCAGCTTGTTACGGTAGAGCACCCAGCTTGTTACTGTAGAGCACTCATTTTCTTACGGTAGAGCACCTAGCTTGATACGGTAGAGCACCTAGCTTGTTACGGTAGAGCACCTAGCTTGTTACTGTAGAGCACCTAGCTTGTTACTGTAGAGCACCTAGCTTGTTACTGTAGAGCACCCAGCTTGTTACTGTAGAGCACCTAGCTTGTTACGGTAGAGCACCTAGCTTGTTACGGTAGAGCACCTAGCTTGTTACTGTAGAGCACCCAGCTTGTTACGGTAGAGCACCCAGCTTGTTACGGTAGAGCACCCAGCTTGTTACTGTAGAGCACTCATTTTCTTACGGTAGAGCACCTAGCTTGATACGGTAGAGCACCTAGCTTGTTACGGTAGAGCACCTAGCTTGTTACTGTAGAGCACCTAGCTTGTTACGGTAGAGCACCCAGCTTGTTACTGTAGAGCACCTAGCTTGTTACGGTAGAGCACCCAGCTTGTTACGGTAGAGCACCTAGCTTGTTACTGTAGAGCACCTAGCTTGTTACTGTAGAGCACCCAGCTTGTTACGGTAGAGCACCCAGCTTGTTACGGTAGAGCACCTAGCTTGTTACTGTAGAGCACCTAGCTTGTTACTGAAGAGCACCCAGCTTGTTACGGTAGAGCACCCAGCTTGTTACTGTAGAGCACCTAGCTTGTTACGGTAGAGCACCCAGCTTGTTACGGTAGAGCACCCAGCTTGTTACGGTAGAGCACCTAGCTTGTTACGGTAGAGCACCTAGCTTGTTACTGTAGAGCACTCATTTTGTTACGGTAGAGCACCTCGCTTGTTACGGTAGAGCACCCAGCCTGTTGCTGTAGAGCACTCATTTTGTTACGGTAGAGCACCTAGCTTGTTACGGTAGAGCACCCAGCCTGTTACTGTAGAGCACTCATTTTGTTACGGTAGAGCACCCAGCTTGTAACGGTAGAGCACCTAGCTTGTTACTGTAGAGCACTCATTTTGTTACGGTAGAGCACCTCGCTTGTTACGGTAGAGCACCCAGCCTGTTACTGTAGAGCACTCATTTTGTTACGGTAGAGCACCCAGCTTGTAACGGTAGAGCACCTAGCTTGTTTCTGTAGAGCACCCAGCTTATTACGCTAGAGCAGCTAGCGGGGAACGTCGCCGGACGCTCTGGACTGGCTCCTGTCGCAGGACGCTCTGGACTGGCTCCTGTCGCTGGACACTCTGGACTGGCTCCTGTCGCTGGACACTCTGGACTGGGTACCGTCACCGGACGCTCTGGACTGGGTGCCGTCACCGGACGCTCTGGACTGGGTGCTGTCGCTGGACGCTCTGGACTGGGTACTGTCGCCAGACGCTCTGGACTGGGTGCTGTCGGTGGACGCTCTGGACTGGCTCCTGTCGCCGGACGCTCTGGACTGGGTACTGTTGCCGGACGCTCTGGACTGGGTGCTGTCGCTGGACGCTCTGGACTGGGTGCTGTCGCTGGACGCTCTGGACTGGGTACTGTCGCAAAGACGCTCTGGACTGGGTGCTGTCGCTGGACGCTCTGGACTGGGTACTGTCGCAAAGACGCTCTGGACTGGGTGCTGTCGCTGGACGCTCTGGACTGCCAAGGTGCACAGTAGGCCTGGTGCGTGGTGCCGGTACTGGTGGTACCGGGCTGGGGACACGCACCTCAGGGCCAGTGCGAGGAGCAGGAACAGGGCGTACTGGACCCTGGAGGCGCACTGGAGGCCTGGTGCGTGGTGCCGGCACTGGTGGTACCGTGCTGGTGACAGGCACCTCAGGGTGAGTGCGGGGAGGAAGCACAGGATACACTGGACCGTGGAGACGCATTGGAGATCCAGAGCATAGAGCTGGCTCAATACGTGCTGGCTGGATGCTCATAGCGCACTGGAGACACCATGCACATCTCTGCCTCCGGCATAACACGGTGCCTGACCAGTTACACGCTCCCCACGGTAAGCACTAGGAGTTGGCTCAGGTCTCCTACCTCACTCATGCAATCTCCTCGTGTGCTCCCCCCCCCCCAAAAAAATTATTGGGGCTGCCTCTCAGGCTTCCGTGTACCTTCATATCGTCGCTGTTCCTCTCCGGTATTTATCCTCGTAGTATCGCCGTTCCGCTTTCGCTGCCTCTAACTCCTTCTTAGGACGGCGATACTCCCCAGGCTGTGTCCAGGGTCCTGCTCCATCTAATATCTCCTCCCAGGTACATTCCCCCATTAATAACCTCTTACTTCTACCCCCTCCTTTTTTGAAAATTCTGTTAAAAATCGCGCAACTTTTCAGCGTCCTGCTACTCATGCCAGGAATATAGTATATGCATATGATTAGTATGTGTGGATAGAAAACACTCTGAAGTTTATAAAACTGGTTAAATCACGGCTGTGACTATAACAGATCGTGTGTTTCATTGAAAAACGCAAGAAAAACTGCTCTCTGAAAGCAAAAAATAATTTCCATAAGTCACTTCCACCAGTTGTTAAAAGAGAACAGAATTTAATGGGAATCTGCCTGCAATTCATACAAATTCCGCACGATGGCGCCATTGTCCTAATTTTCAATTGAATTAATTGTTGGAAAATCCATCTATCTGACCTCCATTTTCCCAGTCTTCACCCGGATGCAGTTGAGGGAGATATCAGATGGCATTGTTTTTGAAGTGAAGACCTATTGAAGAGACATCGCCCTGTAATCATTTTGATAGATTATAAACGTTTACTAATACCTAAAGTTGGATTACAAAAGGATTTCGAAGTGTTTTGTGAAAGTTTATCGTCGACTTTTTTAATTAAAAAAAATTACGCAGCGTTTAAAAACGATGATTTTTTCTGAATGACACAACTTCCATACAAAGCTATTTTGGGTATATATGGACCGATTTAAACGAAAAAAAGACCCAATAGTGATGTTTATGGGGCATATAGGAGTGCCAAGAAAGAAGCTCGTCTAAGGTAATGAATGTTTTATATTTTATTTCTGCGTTTTGGGTAGCGCCGGCTATCGCAAAATCTGTTGTTTACGTGTCGAGCTGGCATTTTGGGGGGTGCATGCTATCAGATAATAGCTTCTGATGCTTTCGCCGAAAAGCATTTTAAAAATCTGACTTACTGGCTAGGTTCACAACGAGTGTAGCTTTAATTCAATACCCTGCTTGTGAATTTTGATCAAAGATTGAGTTGTAACGAGTACATTTAGCATTTAGCGTAGCGCATTTGCATTTCCAGGGGCATATTTGGGACGTCTGCGTGTCAAGTATTCTCAAGAAGTTGTTCCTTCTTTTCACACTGTTGTACTGCGTCTTTATTTGTCTGTATGTGGGCCCAGCCTGTTGGCTTGCACGATTCTTGCCATTCTCCTTCGACCTCTCTCATCAACGAGCTGTTTTCACCCACAGGACTGCCGCTGACTGGATGTTTTGTTTGTTTGTTCCACCCTTCTCTGTAAACCCTAGACACTGTCGTGCGTGAAAACCCCCAGGAGGCCATTTTTGAGATACTGGAACTGGCACGCCTGGCACCGACGATCAACCCAAGCTCAAAGTCTCTTAGGTCACTGGTTTTGTCCATTCTAACATTCAATAGAGCAGTAACTGAATGTCTTGATGCCTGTCTGCCTGCTTTATATAGCAAGGCACGTGACTCACTGTCTGTAGGAGGGAACCATTTTGGGAACGTGGTGTTGTACCTAATAAACTGTCCGATAAGTGTATGTGTTTGTACATCATATAAAAATAAACAAGGTTTGAAATTATAATGCTTTAGTCAAATATTATATCTGTTTGGGATTATTGCGGTAAATTTGCAATCTACTAATTATTTGTGACTATGATCTGTCCCCCTGACCATCCACTCAAGACAAAATCGGACCGCGGCTGAATCTAGTTGACGATCCCTACTGTAAAGTATAAGAATTTATGTAGAGAAATGTCCGGGGCAGAAACTTCACACACCACCTCTAAGGTAATTAGACAAGTCTGCTCCGATAGTAGCGTACAGTATGCTGCTGTGTCAATGAGGAAATCCTATGTAGGTGAATATTGCCAATGAGGGAATCCTATGTAGATGAATATTGCCAATCAGGAAATCCTATGTAGATGAATATTGCCAATGAGGAAATCCTATGTAGATGAATATTGTCAATGAGGAAATCCTATGTAGATGAATATTGCCAATGAGGAAATCCTATGTAGATGAATATTGCCAATGAGGAAATCCTATGTAGATGAATATTGCCAATGAGGAAATCCTATGTAGATGAATATTGCCAATGAGGAAATCCTATGTAGATGAATATTGCCAATGAGGGAATCCTATGTACATGAATATTGCCAGAGGGACTTGTGCTTAAAATATATAAAGTGCTCGGCTTATTTGAACTTGTTGATTCTGAACTATTCTTAAAAAAAATAAAACAATATATAAAATGAAATAAAAATGAAATATGATTTCAGGTTTTCACATGTTCTTTGCATCTTGGAATGTGTTTAATGGAGAACTCAATAGTTTGAAACATGATTAAGAGGCATAGTCAATTTGAACAGAATGGATACAATGTCCAAAAGGATATTGAGATTACCAATTTATAATGACATTTCAAAAAAAAAAACGAATTCTCAATCATTTTCAGTCGTGTGGAAAGCATTGTTTTTCCTAATTTCAAGATAAGACGCACTTAAACCCTATTAAAATAGGATATTATATCAACAGTATTTATTCACTTAAACCCTATTAAAATAGGATATTATATCAATTTATGACAGATTATTATAGCTGGATGACGTTCAAAAAAGCCATTGAAAGTAAAAACATCATCAATCAAACCAGTTAACCACTATGTAATCGATTACAGTCAATGCGTTTCTATTGATTAGCTTGATCATGAAACATATTATTCAAATAATCAAAGTCTTAATGAAAGCTTGTCCGCAACTGTAACGATGTACGCTGAGAGTCAGGAAGCAAGTTCAGGGAGTGAATACATTTAATTTAATTAATAAATGAACAAAACAAGAAACACAAACAGCGCACCGACATGATAGGAACAGATACAGAAACAATGGCGACTGGGGAGGAAACCAAAGGGAGGGACATATAAATGATCAAGGAGGTGATGGAGTCCATGTTGAGTGTCATTATGAGCCTAACGCTGGTGACAGGTGTGCGCCCTAACAAGTAGCCTGGTGACCTAACCAGCAGCCTGGTGACCAAGGGACCGGAGAGGGAGCACACGTGACAATAACTAATAAAAACACCTGCATGAGCAACACTGCTTTTAGACAAATCTACTCAGAGCTCGTCTGAGTGTGCCAGAGAGCAGAATAACTAACAAATGTAGACATTCTCAACATGTTGAATATTGTCGAGGTCAGTAAAAACCTAAAAATGTAATTCAATTGTTGCCAGCAGTAACATGAAAACAGCTTATTAACCAGTTCTGCTAGGGCGAGGAAAATGGCCAGAGTGGGCTGTTCTCTCATGTGTCTGGAATTAGCTAGCAAGCTAGCAAACGATAGCCAGTTAGTTTAGGAGCTTGACTGCTGTTGCTAGGTCAGAAAGCTCTGATACTCCTCGGCCGTAGCATCCAATGTGCGCTCTCAACGTTTTGAATTTACGAATGGACAATCTGACAACGTTTTGAGTTTACGAACACCCAGCGTGCACTCTGGCACTCCAGATGGCATTTACGAATACACCTGTAGTATAAACCAGCAGTTAGTCTTCAAATCTTTGGTTGTTTTAGTCCATGGCCTCACATGTGAATCCTTAAAAGAGATGGGTGAGGCTAAGGCTTAAGAGGGTGTGAACGATGCTGAATAGGTGTAGACAAAGATGAGCTCTCCAGTAGGTTCCAAAACATTCAAGGGCCATTTTCTCAAAAGTGTGGTTACAAGTTTATCAACGTTCAAAGCAGAATTACTTTCCCATTGTTCCTCAACTGTAGTGTATGATATACAAATTTCAAGCTCTGAGCCTCTACCTGTATTCATTGTAAAAAAAAACATTTTAAATGTTGCACCATGAGACCATTTTGAGATGGTTGGTCACAATTGGTCTGCCTGTGTAAAAGCAGCCTAAGAGTCTCGGCAATATGATGTTGCCATGGGCAGCAGGATTAAATTAACCGTAGATATTGCAGATGAGCCCCATTTGTTTTACATCAGATAGCATGTTCATCCGTCTCGTATCTTGCAAAGGGTAATGGGATTGATCAAAAGTAGACTGATTGCAATGGGCTGCCGTGACATTAGAAAATATTACCTAGGGGACATGGTCTGCTGAACCCTATTTCTGCCTCAGAACTGAATTAATCTAAGATAAAACAATACATAAGTCTTTTTTGGTGAGGAAGTCTTAGACACCCCATTTTACGTCTAGCTAAGTGCTTCAATGAGCATTATTTCTGAAGTTTGACTATGGGCGCGAAAGCTAACATACATTTTGTCCAAAGCTGAGCCAGTCACTGAAATCATATTTGACTGAAAAGATGCTTACTAACAAGCTAGAAGAAAAAGAAACGCACACCTATTAAGACGAGGTGCTGGCTAGCGGAGTACACATCTTGAAAATAAAAGAGAGCCGCACGCTCTAGGAGCTCAGATGCAAAAATGTAATTACCAACGTTTCGACAGCCAAGCTGTCTTCATCAGGGTATAATGAAGACAGCTTGGCTGTCGAAACGTTGGTAATTAAATGTTTGCATCTGAGCTTCTAGAGTGTGCGGCTCTCTTTTATTTTCAAGCTTACTAACAAGCTACCTACTTAGTATTGTACACAATGTTAAATCTTCCAACAAAAACTAGCTAGCAAGTTACTGTAGATTGTAGTGCTAATGTTATGAGTTTTCATGAAGCAGCTGTTGCTCTGCCACAAGTTATTTCAGTAGCCTCCTGAGTCAGCTGCTGTGCTCAGGAGGAACATGTTTATCAACGGACTGATTCGTGACAAGTCATTTCCTCTTAATTGTGGGTCTGCATGTCTACAACTAGTTAACACTAGAACTGCCAACGTTTCCATTTTGGAAATGTAAAAAAAATTGTCCACAAAAAAAAAAGCAATGTCCTGCTCCTTCCCTGACTTTTCCAAAATGCTCATTTGTCAGATTTAAAAAAAACACAGAAAGGTACTTAGAGACATTTTACCATTTTTATTCTCAATTTAACCAAGACAATTAGCCAGGCGCTAATGCGTCTCTATCTCCTCACTGAAGGAATGACGAATGGATGAATGGGCGATATTTGTGCACCTTCACAACTGAATATAAATGAGGCCTAACTGAATGATAAGGAGGGTGAAGAGTGTTGGGGACTAAAGACTACCCAGAACCCACTGGGTACTTGTTGGGGAATAATCAGAATTAGTGTTTTATATTCATCATATGTTTGTAAGTTACTTCTCATCAGAATGTTATTTTTGTATAATATTGTGGCGGGGTTGCAGTATCTGTTCTATGTCAAGACTAAGTTGCTTGGGCCGGAGAGAGGGGAGAGGTCTTGGCTCCACAATGTCTGTGTGCCAGTCAGTGTGTCTCTGTGATCTTGTCAAGATAGGATGGATTTGATATATGGCTGTTGATATGGAGGATTTGTTTATGGTTCTGAGTTTGAGAAAATAACATAATTTAGGAGACAAAGCTGAACAATAAATTATGCCTATGCTGTCTGGCTATGTGTGTGTCTTTGCTATAAAGGATCTCAGTTGCAATGTGTAAGGGACTCTCAGAGAATTCATTGATAGACACTGAATTGATCTGAGAGTCACAGGGTTGTGATAGAGCTCATATAATTAAAAATGGACTTTGTGATAACTAACTCTGACTTGTGTGTGGTTTGCTCTCATGATTTGGTAAATAGAGGAAATTTCCACGACAAGAGGTTGATTAAATTATTTTTTTTAAAGACAATAGTGTAATAGTGATATAGTGATGTTTGTGTTATGCGTATTTATCAGCTTTGGGGCTGTTTATATAATAATTTGACCACACGCCTTGCGGGTTGATAATGTATCATTTTCTTTTCTGTTTTAATTTTGAAAGAATAAGCTGTTACGGGACTGTTTTATTTACTACAACGCGATTACTACTCACATTTATTTTAAAGGGAAACAAAAACATGCTATGTGTTGCAGCAGGCCTTTAGAATAATGCAAAACATGTTATTGATGAGCAAGGGGAAACCAACGATGCCAGTCAAGCCTGCCCATCGAAACTACATCTAAACGATACCGAAACTAATTTCACATATAATAAAAGTTAGTCTGATGATGAGTATTATCACTTGTCAAATTATACATGAAGAGATGAGCGCAGCTCGGAATTGACAGGTGCAGGGAAAGGAGTCTCAATTGATCAAATCCTCCTTCAGTCACATGCAGGTAAAACATTTAGTCAAATAACTCTCAAAATTCTTTCAAATACTTTCAAATGTCACTTTTTTTCAAGAATATCTGCCCTGACGATACGTTCAGTATCTGCCCTGACGATACGTTCAGTATCTGCCCTGACGATACGTTCAGTATCTGCCCTGACGATACGTTCAGTATCTGCCCTGACGATACGTTCCACTCGCTGGCAGCATTGCTCTGGCTACTAAGCAGACTAGTAACATTATAAGCAGAAAACTTGCTATTCGCAGAGGAGTGACGCTCTCTGGCGTGAGATAATGGATGAGCCCCAGTCAAGATGATGCGTATCTGTGGAAGTCGGACTGATCCTGCTGTTTACTTTGTGAATTGCTAAATCTACCTTTTAAGTTGATTGAGTAATTT